>NW_028173289.1:7500-19821 GCF_963971535.1 Notolepis coatsorum | reverse complement strand
AGAGGCAATGAAACGTTTGTATTATTATAGTATAGAATGTATTTAATAAGCAAACGTTTGTCAGCAGGGTTTTTGGGCTGCATTTCATGTAAAAACGTTCACTGTTAGTTTACTTGCTCACGCTAATTAAGGCTAATGCTGGCTAACAGAAGCTAGCGCAAGAAACGACGCTGCAAAGTATTGTTTATAGTGCATTTCTTGCCACCTTATAGCATTTGTACATTTGTATGACAGTCTATAATGCTCCTGTGAGGTTTTTCCGGACGTTTTGGTAATGATTTTCACTATAAAATCATATTTCTAAATGACAGGAAGTTGATAAACTGTCCGGGATAGCTTTGAGCTAACGATCTTTTCAATTCTAAACGTAACGTTAGTTGTTCAAAACATTACCTGTCTATATAATTTGTTCCTCAACGTTATATAGACAGGTAATGTTTTGTAAACTAACTGCAGCCTGCTACAGTTAGAAGCTAACGTTAGCCAGCAAGCTGCAGCCTGCTACAGTTAGAAGCTATGTTGAGGAACAAATTATATAGACGGGTAATGTTTTGAACAACTAATGTTACATTTAGAAGCTTGCTGGCTAACGTTAGCTTCTAACTGTAGCAGGCTGCAGCTTGCTGGCTAACGTTAGCTTCTAACTGTAGCAGGCTGCAGCTTGCTGGCTAACGTTAGCTTCTAACTGTAGCAGGCTGCAGTTAGTTTACAAAACATTACCTGTCTATATAACGTTGAGGAACAAATTATATAGACAGGTAATGTTTTGAACAACTAACGTTACGTATATATAGTATTGTATATTGTATATAGTATTGTATATTAGTACACTGCACAGTATTGCATATTGTATGGTAACTACGTCTATTCTGCATCGAACATTGTACATATGTCTAAACTGAACACTGTGACCTAATTTTTTTTACTTCTAATTTTACTATGTTATTTTATTTCATACTTATCTTGTCTTGCACAGTCTCTGGAGCGCAACAGTAAGAAGCATTTTGTATAAAAGTATTCTGTACTTCTGTATGACAACTATTAAAGAAACTTGAACTTGAAACTTGGTTTAGAATGGAAAAGATCGTTAGCTCAAAGCTATCCTGGCCAGTTTTCATCAACTTCCTGTCATTTAGAAATATGATTTTATGGTGAAAATCATTACCAAAACGTCCGGAAAAACCTCACGGGAGCATTATAGACTGTCATACAAATGTACAAATGCTATAAGGTGGCAAGAAATGCACTATAAACAATACTTTGCGGCATCGTTTCTTGCGCTAGCTTCTGTTAGCCAGCATTAGCCTTAATTAGCGTGAGCAAGTAAACTAACAGTGAACGTTTTTACATGAAATGCAGCCCAAAAACCCTGCTGACAAACGTTTGCTTATTAAATACATTCTATACTATAATAATACAAACGTTTCATTGCCTCTCTGTGACGACAAAGTTGTTTAAATAACGGGAGAAAAGTAGCTAAACCAATGTATTTGGATGGGACAGGAAGTACCATTCGCAACCGGAAGTCCTAAGTGCCTACTTTCAGGTTGTGCAAGTGGAGAATTATAGATAACATTCAGCCACTAGATGGTGCTATAGTTAACATTCAGCCACTAGATTGTGCTATAGATAACAATGAGCCACTACTGTAGATGTCGAACTAGAGCACCAGCATGTAATTGATCCAATCAGGTGCATTCCAGGTGGGGACACACGCAACATGTAAACAACAACATTAATTTTGGACCCGCAAAAATCTATAATAGTTTTGGGGGGAAAAGCAATACTTTTATTCTGCACCTTTCTAAAAGCTATTGTTTTTTCATGATTACTCTACATACATATTGTATCTATAGCACCTTTAAATAAAATCAAATAAAAATAAACAAGTGATATGAAACTAAACCCACTAGCTGGTCGCCCTCGTCGTCGTGGAACAGCAGCGGCTGCTTCAGGGGCCTCCTCACGTAGGTGTGGGTGGTGGTGCCCTGGAAGTAGGTGGCAGCGTACTTGGCAAACTTATACTCAGACAGGTCCTCCTCGTCATCGTCCTCCGGGAGAGGAAGAGCCTCGTCCAGGTCAGCCTCGTCCAGCTCCCTGGGGGTCCTCTCCAGGTCCTACACACACACACACACACACACACACACACACACACACACACACACACACACACACACACACACACACACACACACACACACACACACACACACACCACACACACACACACACACACACACACACACACACACACACACACACACACACACACACACACACACACACACACACACACACACACACACACACACACACACAGAAAGACCTTTTAAATTATACAAACATAAGATTCAAATATTAAATGTGGTTTTAACCCTTTCACTACCACACTGCCAAAGGGTTAACCGTCTGTAGTGTGGTAGTGAAAGGTTAACCTTCTGTAGTGTGGTAGTGAAAGGGTTAACCTTCTGTAGTGTGGTAGTGAAAGGGTTACCTTCTGTAGTGTGGTAGTGAAAGGGTTAACCTTCTGTAGTGTGGTAGTGAAAGGCTAACAGTCTGTAGTGTGGTAGTGAAAGGGTTAACATTATGTAGTGTGGCAGTGAAAGGGTTAACCTTCTGTAGTGTGGTAGTGAAAGGTTAACCTTCTGTAGTGTGGTAGTGAAAGGGTTAACCTTCTGTAGTGTGGTAGTGAAAGGTTAACCTTCTGTAGTGTGGTAGTGAAAGGGTTAACCTTATGTAGTGTGGTAGTGAAAGGTTAACCTTCTGTAGTGTGGTAGTGAAAGAGTTAACCTTCTGTAGTGTGGTAGTGAAAGGTTAACCTTCTGTAGTGTGGTAGTGAAAGGGTTAACCTTCTGTAGTGTGGTAGTGACATTTTAACCTTCTGTAGTGTGGCAGTGAAAGGGTTAACCTTCTGTAGTGTGGTAGTGAAAGGTTAACCTTCTGTAGTGTGGTAGTGAAAGGGTTAACCTTATGTAGTGTGGTAGTGAAAGGTTAACCTTCTGTAGTGTGGTAGTGAAAGGGTTAACCGTATGTAGTGTGGTAGTGAAAGGTTAACCTTCTGTAGTGTAGTAGTGAAAGGGTTAACCTTCTGTAGTGTGGTAGTGAAAGGGTTAACCGTCTGTAGTGTGGTAGTGAAAGGTAACCTATGTAGTGTGGTAGTGAAAGGGTTAACCTTCTGTAGTGTGGTAGTGAAAGGGTTAACCTTCTGTAGTGTGGTAGTGAAAGGGTTAACCTTCTGTAGTGTGGTAGTGAAAGGGTTAACCTTCTGTAGTGTGGTAGTGAAAGGTTAACCTTCTGTAGTGTGGTAGTGAAAGGGTTAACCGTCTGTAGTGTGGTAGTGAAAGGGTTAACCATCTGTAGTGTGGTGGTGAAAGGGTGAATGAGATGTAATGATACTGGTCCATGTCTCCGTCTCGCACCTCGAAGCCGGTGGGGGCCTGGCCCTCCTGCCCCGGGAGAGAGGTGGTCGTCCCCAGGAAGCCGAACATCTTGTCCACCAGCTCTGAGTCGTTGACAGGCTCCTGCCTGGCCTTCTCCACCTGCTCCACCAGCTCCTTCTTCTTCCTCGCCTCCTCCTTCTCCCTCTTCTCCCGCTCCGCGTCCTCCTTGGCCAGCTGGGTCAGGCGCTCCTGCAGGTCGTGGGGTTCCACGTTAAGGGTTTATTAAACAGTAACCTGGTGAAGGTTTATTAAACAGTAACCTGGTGAAGGTTTATTAAACAGTAACCTGGTGAAGGTTTATTAAACAGTGACCTGGTGAAGGTTTATTAAACAGTAACCTGGTGAAGGTTTATTAAACAGTAACCTGGTGAAGGTTTATTAAACAGTAACCTGGTGAAGGTTTATTAAACAGTAACCTGGTGAAGGTTTATTAAACAGTAACCTGGTGAAGGTTTATTAAACAGTGACCTGGTGAAGGTTTATTAAACAGTAACCTGGTGAAGGTTTATTAAACAGTAACCTGGTGAAGGTTTATTAAACAGTAACCTGGTGAAGGTTTATTAAACAGTAACCTGGTGAAGGTTTATTAAACAGTAACCTGGTGAAGGTTTATTAAACAGTAACCTGGTGAAGGTTTATTAAACAGTGACCTGGTGAAGGTTTATTAAACAGTAACCTGGTGAAGGTTTATTAAACAGTAACCTGGTGAAGGTTTATTAAACAGTAACCTGGTGAAGGTTTATTAAACAGTAACCTGGTGAAGGTTTATTAAACAGTGACCTGGTGAAGGTTTATTAAACAGTAACCTGGTGAAGGTTTATTAAACAGTAACCTGGTGAAGGTTTATTAAACAGTGACCTGGTGAAGGTTTATTAAACAGTAACCTGGTGAAGGTTTATTAAACAGTGACCTGGTGAAGGTTTATTAAACAGTAACCTGGTGAAGGTTTATTAAACAGTGACCTGGTGAAGGTTTATTAAACAGTGACCTGGTGAAGGTTTATTAAACAGTAACCTGGTGTTTGTTGAAGGTTTATTAAACAGTAACCTGGTGAAGGTTTATTAAACAGTAACCTGGTGAAGGTTTATTAAACAGTAACCTGGTGAAGGTTTATTAAACAGTGACCTGGTGAAGGTTTATTAAACAGTAACCTGGTGAAGGTTTATTAAACAGTAACCTGGTGAAGGTTTATTAAACAGTGACCTAGTGAAGGTTTATTAAACAGTAACCTGGTGAAGGTTTATTAAACAGTAACCTGGTGAAGGTTTATTAAACAGTAACCTGGTGTTGTTGAAGGTTTATTAAACAGTAACCTGGTGAAGGTTTATTAAACAGTAACCTGGTGAAGGTTTATTAAACAGTAACCTGGTGAAGGTTTATTAAACAGTAACCTGGTGAAGGTTTATTAAACAGTAACCTGGTGAAAGTTTATTAAACAGTAACCTGGTGAAGGTTTATTAAACAGTAACCTGGTGTTTGTTGAAGGTTTATTAAACAGTAACCTGGTGAAGGTTTATTAAACAGTAACCTGGTGAAGGTTTATTAAACAGTAACCTGGTGAAGGTTTATTAAACAGTAACCTGGTGAAGGTTTATTAAACAGTAACCTGGTGAAGGTTTATTAAACAGTAACCTGGTGAAAGTTTATTAAACAGTAACCTGGTGAAGGTTTATTAAACAGTAACCTGGTGTTTGTTGAAGGTTTATTAAACAGTAACCTGGTGTTTGTTGAAGGTTTATTAAACAGTAACCTGGTGAAGGTTTATTAAACAGTAACCTGGTGAAGGTTTATTAAACAGTAACCTGGTGAAGGTTTATTAAACAGTAACCTGGTGAAGGTTTATTAAACAGTGACCTGGTGAAGGTTTATTAAACAGTAACCTGGTGAAGGTTTATTAAACAGTGACCTGGTGAAGGTTTATTAAACAGTAACCTGGTGAAGGTTTATTAAACAGTGACCTGGTGAAGGTTTATTAAACAGTAACCTGGTGAAGGTTTATTAAACAGTGACCTGGTGAAGGTTTATTAAACAGTAACCTGGTGAAGGTTTATTAAACAGTAACCTGGTGAAGGTTTATTAAACAGTGACCTGGTGAAGGTTTATTAAACAGTAACCTGGTGAAGGTTTATTAAACAGTGACCTGGTGAAGGTTTATTAAACAGTACCTGGTGAAGGTTTATTAAACAGTGACCTGGTGAAGGTTTATTAAACAGTGAACCTGGTGAAGGTTTATTAAACAGTGACCTGGTGAAGGTTTATTAAACAGTAACCTGGTGAAGGTTTATTAAACAGTAACCTGGTGAAGGTTTATTAAACAGTGACCTGGTGAAGGTTTATTAAACAGTAACCTGGTGAAGGTTTATTAAACAGTAACCTGGTGAAGGTTTATTAAACAGTAACCTGGTGAAGGTTTATTAAACAGTAACCTGGTGAAGGTTTATTAAACAGTAACCTGG
Organism: Notolepis coatsorum; assembly: GCF_963971535.1. Taxonomy (NCBI): domain Eukaryota; kingdom Metazoa; phylum Chordata; class Actinopteri; order Aulopiformes; family Paralepididae; genus Notolepis; species Notolepis coatsorum. The sequence goes on along the minus strand of NW_028173289.1, from coordinate 13,925 downwards.
TGAAGGTTTATTAAACAGTAACCTGGTGAAGGTTTATTAAACAGTGACCTGGTGAAGGTTTATTAAACAGTAACCTGGTGAAGGTTTATTAAACAGTGACCTGGTGAAGGTTTATTAAACAGTAACCTGGTGAAGGTTTATTAAACAGTGACCTGGTGAAGGTTTATTAAACAGTAACCTGGTGAAGGTTTATTAAACAGTAACCTGGTGAAGGTTTATTAAACAGTAACCTGGTGAAGGTTTATTAAACAGTAACCTGGTGAAGGTTTATTAAACAGTACCTGGTGAAGGTTTATTAAACAGTAACCTGGTGAAGGTTTATTAAACAGTAACCTGGTGAAGGTTTATTAAACAGTAACCTGGTGAAGGTTTATTAAACAGTAACCTGGTGAAGGTTTATTAAACAGTAACCTGGTGAAGGTTTATTAAACAGTAACCTGGTGAAGGTTTATTAAACAGTGACCTGGTGAAGGTTTATTAAACAGTAACCTGGTGAAGGTTTATTAAACAGTAACCTGGTGAAGGTTTATTAAACAGTAACCTGGTGAAGGTTTATTAAACAGTACCTGGTGAAGTTTATTAAACAGTAACCTGGTGAAGGTTTATTAACAGTAACCTGGTGAAGGTTTATTAAACAGTAACCTGGTGAAGGTTTATTAAACAGTAACCTGGTGAAGGTTTATTAAACAGTAACCTGGTGAAGGTTTATTAAACAGTAACCTGGTGAAGGTTTATTAAACAGTGACCTGGTGAAGGTTTATTAAACAGTAACCTGGTGAAGGTTTATTAAACAGTAACCTGGTGAAGGTTTATTAAACAGTGACCTGGTGAAGTTTAATAAACAGTTACTGGGTGAAGGTTTAATTAAACAGTAACCTGGTGAAGGTTTATTAAACAGTAACCTGGTGAAGGTTTATTAAACAGTGACCTGGGAAGGTTATAACAGGACCTGGGAGGTTTAGTAAACAGTGACCTGGTGAAGGTTGGTGACAGGTTTATTAAACAGTAACCTGGTGTTTGTTGAAGGTTTATTAAACAGTAACCTGGTGAAGGTTTATTAAACAGTAACCTGGTGAAGGTTTATTAAACAGTGACCTGGTGAAGGTTTATTAAACAGTGACCTGGTGAAGGTTTATTAAACAGTAACCTGGTGTTTGTTGAAGGTTTATTAAACAGTAACCTGGTGAAGGTTTATTAAACAGTGACCTGGTGAAGGTTTATTAAACAGTGACCTGGTGAAGGTTTATTAAACAGTAACCTGGTGTTTGTTGAAGGTTTATTAAACAGTGACCTGGTGAAGGTTTATTAAACAGTGACCTGGTGAAGGTTTATTAAACAGTGACCTGGTGTGTGCGTTCAGCCTCAGCCTTGGCTCTCTTAGCTGACATCTGGTTCCTCAGCTTGGCTTCCTCAGCTAGACGCATCTTCTCTGCTTCCAGCCTTCGACGGTACTGAGAGAAAGAGAGAGAGAAGGAGAGAGAGAGAAGGAGAGAGAGAGATAGAGGGGGAAGGAGAGAGAGAGAGAGAGAGAGAGAGAGAGAGAGAGAGAGAGAGAGGAGAGAGAGAGAGAGAGAGAGAGAGAGAGAGAGAGAGAGAGAGAGAGATAGAGAGAGAGGGGGGGGGGGAAGGAGGAGGTAGCATGAGGGGCATGACATGGCAGAAAGAAGAAGGAAAAGAAAGAAAGAAAGAAAGAAAGAAAGAAAGAAAGAAAGAAAGAAAAGAAAGAAAGAAAGAAAGAAAAGAAAGAAAGAAAGAAAGAAAGAAAGAAAGAAAGAAAGAAAAAAAAAAAAAAAAAAAAAAAAAGAAAGAAAAGAAAGAAAGAAAGAAGACTTTAAGTGCAACACATAGCAATATCCCTACTACTGAATCACTTAAAGGAACACAAAAACATTATGGGAAATGTGCTCATCATCTTCTCCAAAGTCATACAAAGAAGATAGACACCAATTTCCTCTCTGCGTTCAATAGAAAGCCAGCTAGTCTAGCGTAGCACAAATTAATGGAAGTGGATACTAGCCTAGCTTAAAACTCCGGAAGAGGTGCATTTAGCCAACAGCTATAGGCTAGCTGGTCCCGTATCCGCTTCCATTAATTTGTGCTAAATTAGGCTAGCTTAAAACTGGGTAGCTTTCTACTGAACGTACAGAGAGGACATTGGTATCTACCTTCTCATCTGACTCTGGAGAAGACAGTAAGCACATTTGCCATGATGTTGGCGTGTTCCTTTTAAACATGACGTTGGCGTGTTCCTTTAACATGATGTTGGCGTGTTCCTTTAACATGACGTTGGCGTGTTCCTTTAACATGACATTGGCATGTTCCTCACCTCTCCCTGCAGCCTCCTGTAGAGCCGGCGTGCGATCATGCCCCTGGTCTGGGCCTGGATGGTGATGATGGCCCACAGCCTGTGTCTGAAGGCTCGGCGCACCAGGCAGCCCCGGCAGACGGCCTGGAAGCGCGTGATTCGCTGACGAGCCACGTGGTACGTCACGTACAACTTCCTGGAGCGGACCAGCGCCTGGAGGCGAGAGAAGCCCGCTCGCATCTGGAGATGGAGAGAGGGGGGGGGGGAGAGAGAGGGGGGGGGGGAGAGAGAGAGGGGGGGGGGGGGAGAGGGGAGAGGGGGTACACACGTGTCATGGAGGTGGAACAGTGTCTGGATGTCATGGAGGTGGAACAGAGTCTGGATGTCATGGAGGTGGAACAGTGTCTGGATGTCATGGAGGTGGAACAGTGTCTGGATGTCATGGAGGTGGAACAGTGTCTGGATGTCATGGAGGTGGAACAGTGTCTGGATGTCATGGAGGTGGAACAGTGTCTGGATGTCATGGAGGTGGAACAGTGTCTGGATGTCATGGAGGTGGAACAGTGTCTGGATGTCATGGAGGTGGAACAGTGTCTGGATGTCATGGAGGTGGAACAGAGTCTGGATGTCATGGAGGGTGGAACAGTGTCTGGATGTCATGGAGGTGGAACAGTGTCTGGATGTCATGGAGGTGGAACAGTGTCTGGATGTCATGGAGGTGGAACAGTGTCTGGATGTCATGGAGGTGGAACTCACCGCCCCGTAGTTCTTCCTGCAGTGGTAACCTCTCCAATGTTTCTGGATCAACATGGCTGACTTCCTCATCCTCAGGAAGTTGGATCTGACGAGAGGAAGTAGGAAGTTAAACCTCTTCAACAGATTTGACTAGGAGGGATACGTGAAAAGACTAATTTCAATTGCCTTGTGTACATATACTTGTCTACATAAACTTGTGTACATATACAGTATGTGTGTACATTGACAATAAAGTCTTCTTCTTCTTCTTCTTCTTCTTCTTCTTCTTCTTCTTCTTCTTCTTCTTCTTCTTCTTCTTCTTCTTCTTCTTCTTCTTCTTCTAGCATATGGGTCCTTGGTGCCAGAAAACTGTAGAGTATATCTGAGTGTTACCTGTCTTTGAAGCCTCGCGTGACCTTCTGGATGAGGATGACCTTGTCAGTGATGGCCTTGTCTCTCTCGATCTCCAGGAGCATGTCGTGGTGGTCCTGGACGACAAGGAAGACAGACCAGCTCAGACACACAGACTAGTGTTCCTGCTGTTCTTACTCATCCTCACTATACAGACACACAACCACACATATGTACACAGAAATAATAGGACTGTTCCATTATGGCAAAAATGAGATATTACTCATTGATTTGAGAACATCATATGACGTCTTTCTGTGATCTTCTACAAGTTACCAAAGGCTGCCTTTCTGTCATCTTCTACAAGTTACCAAAGACTGCCTTTCTGTCATCTTCTACAAGTTACCAAAGACTGCCTTTCTGTCATCTTCTACAAGTTACCAAAGGCTGCCTTTCTGTCATCTTCTACAAGTTACCAAAGACTGCCTTTCTGTCATCTTCTACAAGTTACCAAACGCTGCCTTTCTGTCATCTTCTACAAGTTACCAAAGGCTGCCTTTCTGTCATCTTCTACAAGTTACCAAAGACTGCCTTTCTGTCATCTTCTACAAGTTACCAAACGCTGCCTTTATGTCATCTTCTACAAGTTACCAAAGGCTGCCTTTCTGTCATCTTCTACAAGTTACCAAAGACTGCCTTTCTGTCATCTTCTATAAGCTACCAAAGGCTGCCTTTCTGTCATCTTCTATAAGTTACCAAAAGCTGTCTTTCTGTCATCTACTACAAGTTACCAAACGCTGCCTTTATGTCATCTTCTACAAGTTACCAAAGGCTGCCTTTATGTCATCTTCTACAAGTTACCAAAGGCTGTCTTTCTGTCATCTTCTATAAGCTACCAAAGGCTGCCTTCTGTCACCTTCTACAAGTTAAGAAAGACGTTTCAAAATAACTCAGAGTTCATATATATATATATCGTCACCCAGAAGCCTGAACACAGAAAACACAAGACTAGGGCCGGTTGCAACAGGGGTTAAGTTGTATTCAGAGAGCAGCAGGTTTAACATGAGTGAATCCAGACTGTTGGCCAGTGAGGTCTTTGACAACCTGTCACCACAGTATGGTGTGGAGATCCTGCAACAACAGCCCCTCTCACTGACCTGACAGCTTAGAATAACAAGAGGACTGACCACAAAAACACTCTGTAGGATCCTCACTGACAGCTTTCCTGTGTCTCAAAACTGAACATGTGACATGGGCACAGACACTGTAAAGCCCTCTCTCTCTCTCTCTCTCTCTCTCTTCTCTCTTCTCTCTCTCTCTGTCTCTGTCTCTGTCTCTGTCTCTGTCTCTGTCTCTCTCTCACACTCTCGCTCTCTCTCTGTCTCTGTCTCTCTCTCACACTCTCTCTCTCTGTCTCTCTCTCACACTCTCTCTCTCTCTCTCTCTCTCTCTCTCTCTCTCTCTCTCTGTTTCTCTCTCTCTCTGTTTCTCTCTGTCTCTGTCTCTCTCTGTCTCTCTCTCTCTGTCCTCTCTCTCTCTCTCTCTCTCTCTCCCTTCCTTTCCTCTCATCCATCCTTCCTCCCACTGATCTGTCCATTTCCTCTCTGGGAAATGTGGGCCCTGCCCCCGGCTTCACCCCCGTTCCTTCCATTTCCTCTGCTGCTTCCTGTCCAGCTGAGGGCTCTGCTCCGCCACATCCCAGCCATCAACACAGACCTGGGATCAGCTTGGTCCAGTCCAGTACAGTCTAGTACAGTCTAGTGCAGTCCAGTCCAGTCCAGTCCAGTTCTGTCTAGTGCAGTTCAGTCCAGTATTCCACAAACCGGATGAAGGCCACCAGGTTGGTCAAGGTACCCTCTATGTGTATCTGTTTCCCGGTTCACTATACATCCTAGATTGTTGTTAGATCACAGCAGTAACATTCAGTACAGATGAGTGGTCTGCCCCTTTAACCACACAGAGGGAAAACAGACCAGGGCAGAGATAACTTCTGTCACCATGGTTACCAACTAGCTTGTGACACCTGACCTGAGAACAACATCTGACCTCCTAAATACACACACACACACACACACACACACACACACACACACACACACACACACACACACACACACACACACACACACACACACACACACACACACACACACACACACACACACACACACACACACACACACACACACACACACACACACACACACACACACACACACACACAGATTCACACCCATGCGTGTGCACGTATTGGGTGGGAAATAAAAACATGCTGGCTTTACAGTCAAGAGAAACATGTGACTCAACATGGAAACAATCACAGTACAGACACCATGCTGGGAGACTAGCATCATACTTCAGTACAGACACCATGTTGGGAGACTAGCATCATACTTCAGTACAGACGCCATGCTGGGAGACTAGCATCATACTTCAGACACCATGCTGGGAGACTAGCATCATACTTCATGATGCTAGTCTCCCAACATGGTGTCTGAAGTATGATGCTAGTCTCCCAACATGGCGTCTGTACTGAAGTATGATGCTAGTCTCCCAAAATGGTGTCTGTACTGAAGTATGTTGGGAGACTAGCATCATACTTCAGTACAGACACCATGTTGGGAGACTAGCATCATACTTCAGTACAGACACCATGTTGGGAGACTAGCATCATACTTCAGTACAGACACCATGTTGGGAGACTAGCATCATACTTCAGACACCATGTTGGGAGACTAGCATCATACTTCAGTTCAGACACCATGTTGGGAGACTAGCATCATACTTCAGTTCAGACACCATGTTGGGAGACTAGCATCATACTTCAGACACCATGTTGGGAGACTAGCATCATACTTCAGTACAGACACCATGTTGGGAGACTAGCATCATACTTCAGTACAGACACCATGTTGGGAGACTAGCATCATACTTCAGACACCATGTTGGGAGACTAGCATCATACTTCAGTACAGACACCATGTTGGGAGACTAGCATCATACTTCAGTACAGACACCATGTTGGGAGACTAGC
>NW_028173289.1:0-2500 GCF_963971535.1 Notolepis coatsorum | reverse complement strand
TGTAATGTGACCCCAATTGCACAACACAGACAGGTATTCAGAATTAGCCAAAACAAGGGCATAATTTATTCACAACAAAAAAGCGGCACTGTCCCTTTAAGGGAGAACTCAAAATACACAGGTGAATCTTCTAGAGTCCATGAATGAAATGAAAGTTCTGGGTCTGGTCCTGTTCAGACCCACCAGAACACTGCCGACGTGCAACTCAGCAAACGGGACCCACGAAAAAGGAGTGAGAACATAGGAATCCTCTGGTGGAAACATTGAGAGCGATGACGATGTCTCACACCAGGAACGAGGCCCACGGAGAGAGAGTTGGGTGCAGTAGATGGCACGACATCTCACCCCAGAGACGCGGCGGTAGATGGTAGCAACGGATGGCACGACGTCTCCCAGTGAGAACATAGGAAATCCTCCCGTGGGATTATAGAGAGCGAAGACGATGTCTCACCAGGAGCGCGGCAGTTGATGGTAACATACAGAATGACCTGGCCATGAGTGGAAGGCAGTCGGCAGTCTTTGTAGTCTCCCGAGGAGCTAATTACCAACCACTCACAGGTGCGTGAAGTAGAAAAGCGGCACGCCCCCTTGTTGAGCAGCATGCAGTCCTTTCCAGCCCTCACAGTACCCCCCCCCCCATGGGAGCCACCTGGCGACCAGCCAGGCCCGTAGGGGTGGGAACGCTGGAAAAAAAATTCAGAGAGGCACCAGGGAAACTGACCTTGCTAGCTGAAGGGGCAGTCCTAGCAGTGGGGAACAGGGTAGCTATCTGGGCATTGCTAGCTACAGGGCCTACGCCAGCTGTAACGCTACATTAGCATAGAGGCTGCGCTAGCTGCCGGAGCTAAGCTAGCAGACGGGGCTGGACTAGCATGAGAACACCTGGGGTTAGCTGCAGGGGCTAAGCTAGCAGACGGCTGGACTAGCTGAGGAAGCCGGTTAGCTGCCGGAGCTAAGATAGCAGACAGGGCTGGACTAGCATGAGAACACCTGGGGTTAGCTGCAGGGGCTAAGCTAGCAGACGGCTGGACTAGCTGAGGAAGCCGGTTAGCTGCAGGGGCTAAGCTAGCAGACAGGCTGGACTAGCATGAGAACACATGGGGTTAGCTGCAGGGGCTAAGCTAGCAGACGGCTGGACTAGCTGAGGAAGCCGGTTAGCTGCAGGGGCTCTCTCATACACTGGCTGTGCCGGCTGGGGTCGTCGACATGGCCAGGTCATAACTGTTACGGTTTGTATGCGACCCCAATCGCACGACACAGACAGGTATTCAGAGTTAGCCAAAACAAGGGCATAAATTATTCACAACAAAAAAGCGCACTGTCCCTTTAAGGGAGAACTCAAAATACACAGGTGAATCTTCTAGAGTCCATGAATGAAATGAAAGTTCTGGGTCTGGTCCTGTTCAGACCCACCAGAACACTGCCGACGTGCAACTCAGCAAACAGGACCCACGAAAAAGGAGTGAGAACATAGGAATCCTCTGGTGGAAACATTGAGAGCGATGACGATGTCTCACACCAGGAACGAGGCCCACGGAGAGCGAGTTGGGTGCAGTAGATGGCACGACATCTCACCCCAGAGACGCGGCGGTAGATGGTAGCAACGGATGGCACGACGTCTCCCAGTGAGAACATAGGAAATCCTCCGTGGGATTATAGAGAGCGAAGACGATGTCTCACCAGGAGCGCGGCGGTTGATGGTAACATACAGAGCGACCTGGCCATGAGTGGAAGGCAGTCGGCAGTCTTTGTAGTCTCCCAAGGAGCTAATTACCAACCACTCACAGGTGCGTGAAGTAGAAAAGCGGCACGCCCCCTCGTTGGGCAGCATGCAGTCCTTTCCAAACTCACAGAAATACAAGAATGTGCAAGATTTGTGAGCTGCTGTGACAAGAAAAGGACATCCAACGGAATGCAACCACCATAAAGACTGTACAAGAAATTCCTTCTGTAATGTACTGATTTCTTTTGTTTCTCTGTTTGATTGTTTTGTTTTGTTTGGCTTTGGCAATGTAAACGTATGTTTCCCATGTCAATAAAGCCCATTTTAATTGAATTGAATTGAGAAGAGTGAGAAAATGAGAAAACACAGCAGAGTGGAGCAGGCCAAGGTAAACAGGCTGCGGTTGGGCTCTGGTGTATAAACAGAGTGGCAGAGTATGGTGGACACGCACGCACGCACGCACGCACGCACGCACGCACGCACGCACACACACACACACACACACACACACACACACACACACACACACACACACACACACACACACACACACAACACACACACACACACACACACACACACACACACACACACACACACACACACACACACACACACACACACACACACACACACACACACACACACACACACACACACACCTGTTTGTAGGCAGGTTTGACCCCAGGCATGAGGACTCTGTAGCGGTCAACAAACTCACGAAGGTGTATCTGATGGGGTAGCCGGCTCGGCGATACGGATAGTCTCCATCATACC
>NW_028173290.1:20000-21250 GCF_963971535.1 Notolepis coatsorum | reverse complement strand
CGCGGACAACTACAACTGCCCTGACCTGAGGCGCAAGGCCCATCTCTGCATTGTGTGCCACTTTGAGGAGATGTTGCACGTCTCACAGGAGTTTGTGGAGCTGTCCCTGCAGCAACTGGTGGACATCATCGAGAGGGATGATCTGAACGTGAAGAGCGAGGAGACGGTGTTCGAGGCCGTCCTCCATTGGATCGACCACTCCCGTGAGGAGCGTAAAACACACATCCCTTTGCTGCTTCCCAAGGTATAATTGTATTACTGTGCATTACATTAAAACAACACTAGGTTCCCTAGTACAGTGGTTCTCAAACATTTGGGTCCAAACTGTTCCCTAGCAACAGAAACGTCTACAACCACTGTCTAAGTTGTACCCGCTGTCTGCTTGTCTCTTCCCAGGTTCGCATGGGCTTGATGAGGCCTGACTACTTGCTGAACAACGTCCAGAACAACCCTGTGGTGAGGGACAGCCACGACTGCAGGCCCCTCATCCTCAGCGTCCTGAACCCCCCTGGCTCTGACAGTCTCCCAAACCCCCTGACCCGCCCACGCCTGCCCCAGGAGGTCCTATTGGCCATCGGAGGCCTGGGTGGCGGCATCCTGCCCATGGAGGCTTACAATATCCGAGCCGGTGGATGGATGGACGTGATCGTTGAGGGGGAGAGTTCCCGGTGGTTCCATGGCACCGCTTATCTCCATGGTCTGGTCTACTGCGTCGGCGGCTTAGACGGCAGAAAGACTCTCAGCAGTGTGTGCAGGTTCAACCCCGTCACTCGCAGCTGGCTGCAGGCGGCTCCCATGCACTCACGCCGCAGTGGGCTCAGCGTGGTCGTGTTGGACGGCTGTATCTACGCCATGGGAGGGTGGAACGGACGCGTGGTACTGAACACCGCCGAGCGCTACGAGCCTGAAACCAACCAGTGGACAGTGATCTCACCCATGCTGGAGCTCAGGAACATGGCAGGGGCAGCATCCCTCCAGGGCAAGGTGGGTGGAACTGAGGGACACAGGGTGCTAGATGAACACAAGGAACATTAGATCAGAAATCATAAATGTCTTTATTGCCAAGTGAGCTTGCACATACAAAAGATGTGTCTGGGTCCTTTGGTGCATCAACATTAACAGACAATTAAAGTAGAATGAAATAAAATGGAATATATAAACTAAATTAGAATATTCTTTCTTATTACAGGTTTACATCTGTGGTGGCTGCAACAGGACGGAGTATCTGCTCACTGCTGAGTGCTACAGCC
>NW_028173290.1:0-15000 GCF_963971535.1 Notolepis coatsorum | reverse complement strand
ACTGAACAGAATGGGTCTTAAACAAGACTCCAAATGCTCCTTATGTACAAATGGGGACGAGGGTACATTTATGCACATGTACTGGGACTGCCCACCAGTTAAGATATTCTGGAAAGAACTGACCCAGCAATTATCAAATCTCTTAACTCTGAATATTCCTGTACACCCCTCTGTATTACTGTTGAATGATGTTTTTGAGTGTGCAGTACCTATACAGCTAAAGAGATTGGTTTTATCTGGTATCACAGTGGCTAAAAAGCTGATAGCATCACAATGGTTTCAACCGGAAAAAAATTACCAGAATGTCTGGATTCTTACATATCTCGATGTGATTTATCTAGAAATATCTACAGCAAGAATTTTGGGTGAATCCAAAATTACAATGTGGTTTGAAGTGGTGGAGAGAATAAAAGCTAGCATATAATTGTAGTGCCTGGTTAGGAGCGAATGATAATGGATGGATTATCCAAGGGGGGGGCCGGGGGGGGGGGGGAGCGAGCGAGAGCATATGTGTGTAGGGTATTAGATAGCAGGTGTTAGGTGTATATCTTGTATAAGACATTTATTTAAATGGTGATTTCATTGGATGTGTGCACTGTTAATTAATGCTTGTATATCTAATTTTATGTTGTCATGTTTGTTTATGTGTTTGTTTAAAAAATAATAAAAAAATAAAATACAAAAAAAATTACTATCAGCGTGGTGCATTTCTTTCTTCTAGTAATTCAGACAATATCGGTTTTTAGTTTGTGTAATGTAATGTAATTAGTGCTGTCAGGCGATTAAAATTTTTATCTAATTAATTACAGGTTTTGTAATTAATTAATCTAATTAATCGCATTTTAATCGCATATTTATATTTCATATTCATATAAATATTTAAAATTCAAGGACATTACATTATTGTGGCAGGTGACTGATCAATTAAATACACCAAGAAGAATGCTTTAGAAATCAATTTTATTAAATAAATAAAATAAATAAAATGAAAACATACCTCTCAATAAGGTAACATTTGTTGCTGATACAGCTAACAGTTTACACTAAGCTACAGTATCCTCAAATCAGGGTCTACTGCAGGGTCTACTGCAGGATCTAGTGCAGGGTCTACTACAGGGTCTACTGTATGCATGACATCTATTCCTCAGCTTGTTTACATTGTCTGAGTGTAAGGCTGCCCTCTTCTTTTGGACTATGTGACCTGCAAGTGAAGAATGCTTTAGAAATCAATTCTATTAAATTGAATAAATAAATAAATAAAATGAATGAAAACATACCTCTCAATAAGGTAACATTTGTTGCCGATACAGCCAATAACAGTTTACACTAAGCTACAGTATCCTCAAAAATCAGGGTCTAGTGCAGGGTTTACTACAGGGTCTACTGTATGCATGACATCTATTCCTTGAGCCAATTGCTAAGACAAACAAGCTTCAGCTTGTTTACATTGTCTGTGTGTAAGGCTGCCCTCTTCTTTTGGACTATGTGACCTGCAAGTGAAGAATGCTTTAGAAATCAATTTTATTAAATTGAATAAAATAAAATGAATGAAAACATACCTCTCAATAAGGTAACATTTGTTGCTGATACAGCCAATAACAGTTTACACTAAGCTACAGTATCCTCAAAAATCAAAACAGCCCACAGCAAGCTAGTGTCTGGGGGCATGACTACAGGGTCTAGTACAGTGTCTACTACAGTGTCTGGGGGCATGACTACAGGGTCTAGTACAGTGTCTACTACAGTGTCTGGGGGCATGACTACAGGGTCTAGTACAGTGTCTACTACAGTGTCTGGGGGCATGACTACAGGGTCTACTACAGTGTCTGGGGGCATGACTACAGGGTCTACTACAGTTTCTGGGGGCATGACTACAGGGTCTACTACAGTGTCTGGGGGCATGACTACAGGGTCTAGTACAGTGTCTGGGGGCATGACTACAGGGTCTACTACAGTTTCTGGGGGCATGACTACAGGGTCTAGTACAGTACGACCTGGAATAGTTTAGGGAATAACAGCAATGATACTTTAATGATTATATACTGGACACACTAGGGGGGGGTTAATCCGGTCGCTTGTAAGCCGACAGGAGTAGGAGGGGGGGGGGGGGTAGAATCCGGCTGCCTCATCCGGCCAAGGGTATCCCAGGTGAACCCACTGTAGTGCCGTTCAATGCGCCGGCGATCCTTGGACCACAGATGAAAGCAGGTGGACTCTTTGTGGGCCGGCGTCATCCGGTCCACGGAGGAGAGACGTGAAGCGACCTCGTCTTGCAGAGCGTCTCCTCACCTTGCGTCCTCTCCAGGGGGGGAGGTTCCAACACACGGCAGTGTCGGGGGTCTTTATCCATGGAATAATCAAAGTATACAAAGCATAATCCGTGCCTGGGAAGGCGGGCTGTCGTCGGCAGAATAATCCGGTATACAGGTCCACTCGCTCGTCGGCTCTGGGGCTCCTCGGGTGCAGCTTCACGTGGGGTCAACCACCCTGGATAAGCAGCCAGTTCTCTGCCCGAAACGATGGGGTACTGACTACGGTAGTATTCTCACCGCACGAAGCACTATATATTAACAGACTATTATTAGCTTAATAGACTACGTCCAACTCGACGATATAGTGCCAAATATGACTATTCAAATATTAATATACTGACTACAGGGTCTAGTACAGTGTCTACTACAGTGTCTGGGGGCATGACTACAGGGTCTACTACAGTGTCTGGGGGCATGACTACAGGGTCTAGTACAGTGTCTGGGGGCATGACTACAGGGTCTAGTACAGTGTCTGGGGGCATGACTACAGGGTCTAGGGGCATGACTACAGGGTCTAGTACAGTGTCTACTACAGTGTCTGGGGGCATGACTACAGGGTCTAGTACAGTGTCTACTACAGTGTCTGGGGGCATGACTACAGGGTCTAGTACAGTGTCTACTACAGTGTCTGGGGGCATGACTACAGGGTCTAGTACAGTGTCTACTACAGTGTCTGGGGGCATGACTACAGGGTCTAGTACAGTGTCTGGGGGCATGACTACAGGGTCTACTACAGTGTCTACTACAGTGTCTGGGGGCATGACTACAGGGTCTAGTACAGTGTCTGGGGGCATGACTACAGGGTCTAGTACAGTGTCTGGGGGCATGACTACAGGGTCTAGTACAGTGTCTGGGGGCATGACTACAGGGTCTAGTACAGTGTCTGGGGGCATGACTACAGGGTCTAGTACAGTGTCTGGGGGCATGACTACAGGGTCTAGTACAGTGTCTGGGGGCATGACTACAGGGTCTACTACAGTGTCTGGGGGCATGACTACAGTGTCTACTACAGTGTCTGGGGGCATGACTACAGTGTCTACTACAGTGTCTGGGGGCATGACTACAGTGTCTACTACAGTGTCTGGGGGCATGACTACAGGGTCTAGTACAGTGTCTGGGGGCATGGTCTACTACAGTGTCTGGGGGCATGACTACAGGGTCTGGGGGCATGACTACAGGGTCTAGTACAGTGTCTGGGGGCATGGTCTACTACAGTGTCTGGGGGCATGACTACAGGGTCTACTACAGTGTCTGGGGGCATGACTACAGGGTCTAGTACAGTGTCTGGGGGCATGGTCTACTACAGTGTCTGGGGGCATGACTACAGGGTCTGGGGGCATGACTACAGGGTCTAGTACAGTGTCTGGGGGCATGACTACAGGGTCTAGTACAGTGTCTGGGGGCATGGTCTACTACAGTGTCTGGGGGCATGACTACAGGGTCTACTACAGTGTCTGGGGGCATGACTACAGGGTCTACTACAGTGTCTGGGGGCATGACTACAGGGTCTACTACAGTTTCTGGGGGCATGACTACAGGGTCTACTACAGGGTCTGGGGCATGACTGCAGGGTCTAGTGCAGGGTCTAGTGCAGGGTCTACTGTATGCATGACAAATCTATTCCTTGAGCCAATTGCTAAGACAAACAAGCTTGTTTACATTGTCTGAGAGTAAGGCTGCCCTCTTCTTTTGGACTATGTGACCTGCAAGTGAAAATAGCCTCTCACATGGCACAGAGGTAGCAGGAGTAGCCAGATATTTGCGAGCAAGAGGAGACAGCTGTCCATAGGCTTTTGCGTGAGCTGCCCACCACTCCAGTGGACAGTCATTCATTCCGATGCTGGGCTCAGCTTTGTAGAGGTCTAATTGTCCTGACAGTACCCTGACTTCATCTGAATCAGAGTCTGAAGACAGCAGGAGGAGGGTCCTCTTCGCTGGTGGCTCGTCCTCTGTGGCTTGTGGAGCAGCTTTGTCTGCTTCTGGTCCTGGCAGCATCTCTTTACGCCAGGTCCACACCTAATAAGAGGGACAATTAATTAGTTGCATAGGACTTTTCATGACAGCCTAAGGACTTAACACTGGTCTTCTCATTCACACACACACCTCATCCCTCTCGTCCTTTGGTACGCTCTTCAAGTCCTTGAATCGCGGGTCGAGGGCTGTAGCCAGCTTCAGCCATCTGTTGTTGAGGGTCGCTTTGCGTGCGTCCAGGTCCTTCGTGAAGCTGGCCTTGAACTTTACCATGTAGCCCGGATCCTCCTCGTTGAGGTCCATGATGCGGTTTAGGTGGCAGAGTGCGGGGAGCACCACAGAGCATGAGACGTAGGTTTCCCCTCCAAGGAGCTCAGTCACATACCTGCAGTGAAACAAGAGAGCGAGAGAGAAAGAGGTGAAGGTGTGTGTATGAGAGGGAGATAGGTGTGTGTATGGGGGAGAGAGGGGGGGTGAGGTGTGTGTATGGGAGAGAGATAGGTGTGTGTATGGGGGAGAGAGGGGGGGGGTGAGGTGTGTGTATGGGAGAGAGAGGGGTGAGGTGTGTGTATGGGGGAGAGAGGGGGGGGGTGAGGTGTGTGTATGGGAGAGAGATATGTGTGTGTATGGGGGAGAGAGGGGGGGGTGAGGTGTGTGTATGGGAGAGATAGGTGTGTGTATGGGGGAGAGAGGGGGGGGTGAGGTGTGTGTATGGGAGAGAGATAGGTGTGTGTATGGGGGAGAGAGGGGGGGTGAGGTGTGTGTATGGGAGAGATAGGTGTGTGTATGGGGGAGAGAGGGGGGGGTGAGGTGTGTGTATGGGAGAGAGATAGGTGTGTGTATGGGGGAGATTGGGGGGTGAGGTGTGTGTATGGGAGAGAGAGAGTGGGGTGTGAGGTGTGTGTATGGGGGAGAGAGAGAGAGGAGGGGGGTGTATGGGGGGAGAGAGAGAGGGAGAGACACTTACCTGCAGGGCTCAAGTACAAGCTCCAGCTTCTTCAGTTTGTCACACTCTGTGGGGGTCAGCATGGACAGTGTGGGATATTTGTGGATATCCTGATGAAGAATGTCTCAGTCAACCGAGGCTTGGATAATAACAAGGTTTATTAACCAAACAGATAGAATACATAGAGAGAATGGCTGAGGCTCTCGCCCCAGGTGATCAGCTGAAATTACCCAGGTAAGAACCCGGATTGTGGTCGGGAAGAGCCCTTTATAGTTCAACAAAGGGGGTGTGTGGTCCCATTTGATAGGTCAGATGGGGGGGAGGGGGTACAGGTTTGGGGACACAGGGGAGGGGGGTGATTATTCCACAGAGAGGGGGGGGGGGGGCACAGGTAAAGTGAACACAGGGGAGGGGGATATATTTACATGAGGATATATTATACCACAATACTCACTTTTCTTTCTTATAATGTGGGTGAGATTAATGTATAATATACCAGGATTGTTTGGAACAGGTAAAAGTGGGGATAATAGTTTAAAAATAGAATTATTTACATACATGATTAATAGAATTATTTACATACATGATTCATGACATGATCGACTGGACTGCGGTCTGTGTTATTTTGATATCAGAGATGTGGGACTAGATATCACCCTTTTCTTTTATTAATCGCTCAAAATACCTATATCAATGAGTGGTCCTCATCTCTGATATCAAACAACAATTAACATAATCATTAGAAGCTATCGCTGTGCAAATATCTTGGCATACCTTCAGTCGTTTATGTCGTGACTCTGGGGAGGCTAATGTGATCGTTGTGCATACAGGCATCGTAATAAACCAATTAAATACATGCACTGTCTGTGTGGTCAGATTGCACAGGGTGAAAAAACAAAATTGTGTGCATAATTAGGCTAATGTGTACAAAAACATTTTAACAACCGTTAACCTGGTGGTTAATAAAACTAACATGATTGGTTATGGCTAACTGTTCAAAAATATATATATATATTTTTGCACGTTTTATGATGATTCTTGATGAAATTACTTAGGATCCAGTTGTATTTACCCTGAGTTTGAGTGTCACGTTCATCTGTGATTGCCTCAGTTTTGTTGGTCTTTACTTAGAATCAGGCAATTTTCTCCATTTCTTCTCTATAAATGAGGAGATAAAACGTCTTATGCATCGCTTCTGTATGTAATTCTAGTGCATCACCATATAGGTGCAAAACAACGTTACATGTCCTCTTCTATGAGAGAATAAAACAACTGATTCTTTCTTGTCTGACAATACAATTTTGTAACCTAAGTAATTCAAATGTGATGTAATGTGATCATGTGGTCACTTCTTCCTTCAGCAATACATTTTAGCTCATTATTACTAACCATTGTTAATGCTTTCTCATTGATTTCTTTTCATCACATCCCTAGTTCATCGTTTTGCAGATACATACAATTGTGTGAAAAGTTTCCTGCTTGTGAAGGTATTAATCTGAATGATGTTGCGTCGTTGTTGACAAGGTGTTCTCTGTCGGTCGTGTGGCAGGGCCAAACAGTAACACATACAAATTAAATAAATACATACAATAGACATTACCTTAGTGGCTAATGTGTCAAAATAAAATTGAAAACCGTTAACCTAGTGGTTAATATAAAAGGTGATTATGATAATCGTTATGCATTGTTCTGTGGTCAAAACAAACTTGGTGTCTTGGAACAATCCAACTGGTTCTGCCCTGTTTAACAATACCATTTTGCAATGTGACTCTGTGATCATTTCTCATTGTCATTATAAAATTACAGTTCTTGTTTGTGAATCTGACAGTTGCTGTGAAGTGTTGATCATCTGTTCTCGGTCGGGGATGTGTCCTTCTGTGGTGACCTGCTGTGTGTTGAACGTATCGTACATTCAGTTGATGTTTCTGTGAGCCTGTCGTGTGGCAGTAAGACAGTAAAAAGTAAATAAATACATAACATTTTTGGACCATGTGTATTCAGAAGTCTCTTGGTCCACATGTCTCATTTGCTATGTGTCTCTTCTTGACGATGCAGTCGGGAATATTCACTGGTCGCCGTCCATTCCCTGTCAAGGGTCACTTGTCTGCGCTGCTCTCCATCACCACCACATGTCTGCCACTGTGCTCACGCTTGGCTCCCATCAGGCCCAGAGACATGGTGGTCAGGGCGTTTTTTGAATGTGTTGTGCTGGTTTCGCTGTCCTCTCCTCGTCATTGCGGTACCACTTGATGGAGGGCGAGGGCCCGCCGGTGTAGTGGCTAGTCAGTAGGACGCTCTTTCTCACACGGGTGACAATCTTGTCATGGGAATCCACCTTGATGGTCGGGGCTCTGGTTCCCATCTGCAGGTGATGGGTTTGGTCTGCAGTGCCGGGGTGGAGGCCGTCAAAGGTTGATCTCCTCTTCGTCAGTGTCTCCTTGGTCAGTCTCCTTCGTGGTCCTCTGCTCCACTTTCTTGGGGATGTCTGTGGGCTGGGTTGGATGGTTCTCCCACGGTTGTTGTCGTCGCCTCTGGTTGTCAATTTTCTTTATGTGTCCCGCTGTGATTAGCTTGTTAATCTCAGCGCGGTACACAGTCTCTTGAGCGGGGTCTCTGGCTAGGTGCCGCTCTGTGTTCAATAGATACCGCTCCGTCGCTTCTTTTGGGGAGTGGAAGGTGGGCATACCCTCTCGCCTCAAGAGTGGAGTTGCGTATCTCATCACTCCGTTGACTTTGACTCTCTTTGTCCCTTGCTCGAGGAGTGCTATGGCGTAAATGTCTTCCTTGGAACGAATGTCTTTCTTTTCGTTCTTAAAGGGCATTGTCTCTAGTGTCCATAGTCTCTCGACATGCTGTAGGAGGGTGGTGTCTTCTTCTGTCACTCTGGAGTGGAGGCAGCTAGTGGCTGCTGTTCGGTTAAGAGACTTAGCGAGGGGGCCTTGTAATGTCCATCCTAGGCGGGTCTCGACTGCTGCAGGACAGCCTCTGGGCCCTGTGTGGACCCGGTCTATCGGGACTATGAGGTCTGCATGGTCGGAGCCTATCAGCAGGGTCGGGGTGGCACCGTCTATGAGCGGGATAGGTAGTTGACGCAGGTGCACATATTTATCCATCAGCTTGGCGATGGGGTAGGTGTACTGCGACAGGCCTATTTCTTGGCTGGTGAAAGCATTAGTAATCCTATACAGTCTCTCTGGCTGCCCGCTTGCTGCGATAGTGAAGGAGACATTCTCGCCCTTTATCGTCTTTAGATCTCTTCTTATTGTCCGAATCGTCATTGGTTGTGTCCGCAGCTTCGTGGTTCAGGTCGCGCGTCGTCTCACTCGTCCTGTCCTCTCACCAATTCGTGATCTGAGGGTGATAAACACTGCCTTAGAAAACTCCTCACATAAATGATTCAACGCCTTTCTGCTAAAGTGGAAAATCATTTTGGGATTAATTCAATTCATAGTAAATAAAATCACTTAATTGACAATAGGAAATGCAAACCAATTGCATTAGCAGTGATAACTTACGTCAAGAAGGTCACATTCACTACAATTTTATCAGATCTTGTGTCTAACTAGATCTTACAGCATTAGGCTTAAAATAAAATTTGTAAATGAATGGCCAAAGTCTTGAATCAGATAAAATAGTCTGTGGTGTTAAATTGAAGTTGATCTTACCTCAGGATGCGTTGGGTGTGCCTCAGGATACTTACCTCGCCACGACTTCTCTGGCGTTTTTCACATCTCAGTATGGCTCATCATAGCATAGCATGGGGAAAAAACATAAAATCTAGGTAGCCAGTTAATTTTTGCATGAAAAACAATCATTTGTTTTGTCATCTACGTTTTAACTAACCTTACTGTCATGCATTTGTCCTAATAAACTAATCTACACTGTAGCACTCAACACTTTGATGACCATTGTTACTCAGCTGATAGAGGTGTGCCTTGCCTGATGTCCTGTCGTACAGAACCTGTGAGTCTCTTTGGATAAAAGTGTCAGCTAAATGATCAATGTTGTTGATATCTTGTACATTTAGATAATTGTGCTGCAATTTTGGTGGTTGATAATTTTGCAGTTTGGAAAGTATTAGTTGTTAAAAGAATAGTCTAAGGAATAGTCATGCATGTTATTGGTTATAAACAGAGAATAGGAGGGGATTGTAAGTAGTTGTTTTCATCATTACTCTTTCATCTCGGGCACTTCTCTAAATTCATGTGTCTTTTGAAAAGAGATGATGAAAACGACTGGTTAGTTATTGTTAGTATGGGAGTTAGGTAGATTTTCATAACTGCAAATTCATCACCGGTGTCTAATTCATGTTACTTAAGTGGTTCTCTGTTGGTCCACCAAGTCTGTGGTCAGAGTGTAGGCATACCCTGTGGGTTTCAAGTGCCCATCCAATGGTGTCTGCTATCGTCGTCTCTAGGTGTGGTCAGAGTCCTCTCTAGGCATTTGCATTGTTTTGTCTCCCAAGTGCCCACTCTGAAGAAATTTACATGTGGGTATTTGGATGCAGATTTGTTCCAAATGGTCAATCGATTGTCTCTCAGCTCTGCACTGTCTCTCGGTTGACATGCAAATTGTTGGATTTTCTGTCTTTTGTGATACAATTTGGGTGTAGTCATTCACTGTTTTGCATCTCGCCTCAGAGCCAGATCTGTAAATACAAACACATGTTAATTTTCCACTCTTTTCTAAGACCATCTGTTCTCCTTGATTGTCTGTGAGCTTAACAAACATTAGCTAGATCTCATCCATCCCGTTCTAGGATAAATGATAGTGTTATCATTTATCAATCATATCGCATATGTACACAAGCATCATATGTGGACCCACACATTTTGAATCATGTTTAAAATGTCTTACAATGGAAAGGGCTAGTTATCTTTCATTGGTTCTTTAGATAAACACATTAACTCAAGTGAATATAATCTAAACATCTTACTTTTAAACATGATCTATGTTGTTTGTGTTCCAAGTTTTCAACATTGAAAGCTTATAAAGTCTAATCTAACGCTGTTTATGTGGACTACAATTCCTGTACTGCCATATATTGGGAACCGGAAGTGTTTGTTTAGCTCCCATGGTCAGTATGACCGGTACGCCCACAGATGTATTATAATTCTGAAACAGACATTGTAATTAGCTTTATGTGACTTATAATGTGTAAATTAAAGCACATAAACACTCAAGTGATCTGAGATAGTTGTAATTTGCTTTAACTGATAGTTGTGTATATGTACAGTTTCTACGTCAAATGACTCCCTTTTCTTGACTCCTTTTGTATCACAAAAAGTACTGAATTTGCAAATCTGGTATGTCATAAATGTACAGATGTAGCAGTACTGACTATCTGTCTGTCATGTATGTCATAATATGTTCTGATAAATTGAAAATGGGGGACCCTGATGTAAACAAATCTGGTATTGAAAATGGGGGACCCTGATGTAAACAAATCTAAAGTCTCTCTCTGGTCTGCATCCCCTTAACAATTGTGTATTGAGCTGTGCTGTATTGTACCCATTCTGCAATCTGTTAATAAAGTTTTCAATCAATCAATCAAAGCATCTATATTTATGATTCTCATACTCACCGGGGAAAGCTGCAATGTTCGGTTCGTTTCTCCGGTGGTCTGGGATGGTGCAACCTGCATCTCGTCACTGCAACTCAACATTTTCCAATGGCAGCGCGCACATACATATACAAATAAAACATATACTACACGTGGATTTCACGCACCCTTGGCCTTGGGTACATTACACTTTACGTTCGCTTATGGATAGTTTAATATAAAATAATCACTTCACGGCGCGCATAGCGTGACGTCATCGCTCCATGCGACGTTCGTGCGTTCTCATTCGCCTCGGAAATAACGCTTTGCAATTCATACAGTATTTTTCCAACGAGCTCTCAATAGCCTGGAATTCCTATACCAGCGTTTTGTTACCGAATGAACGCGCCTGTGCATATGTGAAACGTAAACAAACTGAAACGATAAAACTATACTTCCCCAAATGGCCGTTCCCGTGGGCCGGTGTTCTGCGGAATCCGGAAATTACTATTCTAGTTTGTTCCCGTGAACTGCACTTCAATGTTATTCTTTGTATAACGGTAACTAGTCTCTCAATGCTCGTCGCGCTATCCGTAGCCGGTTCTTGACTCAATAAAGCAACGCGACGGGTCCTATAATACTTGTGCACATACAAACGAGACTTAAACAGACAAACAAACAATAATACATATAAGTTAACGTGTGTGTATGTCTGACTGTATTGGATCGCTTGTTCGTTTAGTCGGCCAGCATCTGCTGCGACAAGGCATTTATCCCTTGATATATCTATACATCGTTATTAAAGTCATAACGACCGAACCTGACTTCGAAATTTACCAGCGATATATTAGATTATATATACCTTTTAATCACACTCACGGTCCCTTCGACCTGCGACTCGTTAAATGTACATTCACGTACTCCCGAGACAGGTCATCTTCCCGCTATCTGTATAATCAATTGGTTAATTTAATCCAAAATACATCGTTTTCAGGAAAGGAAGAGATTGTGGGCTTAGTCTGAGGTTGAAACAATGAATATTATGACGCTACTCTGGTTCCAATAGAGTAGCGTTTTCCATGGATATCACATCATAATAAGCCCACGTTTCTTGCCTTGTTGCCTATATTTTAGCCTGCATCAGCTAGACTTGGGTTAGCAAACCAACAACCTTATTTTGTGCCCTAACTTTCGGTTTGGCAACAGCCAAATCCGGGAATAGCACAGACAACCCATCCTTTCAGAACATCTGTCCAGATAAGGACCCAGGTACACGCGTTTCCCCGGTACGATTCTCAATACAGATCAGATATATTAATGCACATTATTCTACTCAGCCATGATCTCAATATTGGACAACATTCTGTAATATTCACCTGGCACAGAGAAAAGCGGGAAGATTTTAATTCCTTCCATACATTTAGTCGACCATCCTATTATACTCACTTTTCTCTGTATAGTTGAATGATACAGCACGCCGGGAGGACGCAAAAAGTCCGTCACAAGTTCGTAGACGCCAATTGTGGGATATTTGTGGATATCCTGATGAAGAATGTCTCAGTCAACCGAGGCTTGGATAATAACAAGGTTTATTAACCAAACAGATAGATTACATAGAGAGAATGGCTGAGGCTCTCGCCCCAGGTGATCAGCTGAAATTACCCAGGTAAGAACCCGGATTGTGGTCGGGAAGAGCCCTTTATAGTTCAACAAAGGGGGTGTGTGGTCCCATTTGATAGGTCAGATGGGGGGGAGGGGGTACAGGTTTGGGGACACAGGGGAGGGGGGTGATTATTCCACAGAGAGGGGGGGGGGGGGCACAGGTAAAGTGAACACAGGGGAGGGGGATATATTTACATGAGGATATATTATACCACAACAGCTTGTGGTTCTGTTGGGCCAAAGTGGCAGTCACAGCCTCCTGGTTCCTCAGGTACCGTGAGATCATGGCCAGTGTCGAATTCCACCTTCCAATTCAATAAAATAACTATTAGTCCCACTGGGGGTTGTTAATGCAGCATGATGCAATTGTACAGAACACAAAGAAATAAACACACACACACACTAAATTTACCCTAAGCATACAACAGGTAGTTAAACAGTCTCACCTTGTATCACATCTTGTATCATGGGCTCTTTTGCTTGTCCGAGGGCAGTCTGCTGCTGCTGCAGTTCTTCTGTACTGGCAGGGCTGTGCTTGAAGTGGCCTACAATCTTGCGGCACTTTGCCAGGGTGGTGTCAAGGCTTCTGTCCTCAAGGGAGACTGTGATGGTTCTTTGCAGCACGTGTGCAGCACATGGCATGTGCTGGAACGGCATATAGCGCGCTGCTGCTATCATATTACGGGCGGAATCAGTCCCAATAGATGTGACTTTATCTTTTATATTCCACTCCTCTATTACTGTGTTGAACTGTTCAGCACACGCATCGGCGAAATGGCGGCCCACAGTTTTGGTCACCGTTAATGCAAATGATTGCAGTTTCCACTCAGTATCGATCAAGTGCACTGTGACACCCAAATAATTATGATTGCCCACCGACGTCCAGTGATCACCCGTTAGGGCCATTGGGCCAGCCCGTGCCAACACTTCTTCCCTCGCCTCCCTCTCTGTGTCATACATGTTGTGGATCCTTTTCATCACTGTAGCTCTCGAGGGTAGCTTGTAATTTGGGTCAGACGACGCTATTCGAAATGACTCCGCTAAACCCTTATCTTCCACTATAGCTATTGGCCTACAATATTTTGCTATCCACTTCGCGACGCTGTTGGTTAGTTTGTCTGTGGTGGATTTACTCAACCGTTTGCCTAACGGTAATTCTCCAAGAGTGGTTTGACGAAGCGTGCGAGTTGCTCTGGAGCTAACGTTAGCTACACTGGAGCTGCTCGAACAACTTGCCTGGACATGTTTAGCGTTCATGTGATACGTTAGACTAGAGCAGCTTCGGTGATACGCAAATTCTTTTTGACATAAGCTACATATTACAATGGTCTTGTTTACTGTCCCATCTATATTCTTTTTGAAATTGAACTTGCCGTTCATAGGTCCCAGGAGTATCGCCTCGGGTGATGCTGACATCTTGTTCCAGCTGAGCTAATTCCTTTGTGTGTTTGTTTTGTTTGATAGACGATGCATGTGTGAAGTGACGATCAAGTAGGCTACGGGTCATTCAATGGGCCAAGTTTAATACGCCCAACTCAAGCGTGGATTTCAAAATAAAAGCGCACCGATTTGCCACTTGTCTAAAGTAAATATAGGTCGGCTGTAATTAATTTTGCGTCAATTTTCATAACGCGATAATTTGCTGTGTAATTAATTAATCTAATTAACGCGATAAACTGACAGCCCTAAATGTAATATCTGTTTTTAGTTTGTGTAATGTAATGTAATATCTGTTTTTAGTTTGTGTAATGTAATGTAATATCTGTTTTTAGTTTGTGTAATGTAATATCTGTTTTTAGTTTGTGTAATGCACATAATATGGGAACTTTTATCCATATGGTTGAGCCTGTTAGGAATTGCACCCCCAACCCAAGCAGATTGCAGATCACTCTCTCTATATGGAGGTAAAAAAAGAAAATATGGTAAAAATAATTGGCATAAAAAGGGCACTTTTTTATGAGGCACAAAAGGGCAGGTGCCTGTGCACCCGTTGGGCTCTATGTGTGCACGTGCCTGCTAGCTGTGCCCTTGAGCAAGGCACCTCACTTTTAACCGCTCCAGTGTTAGCTGCTCAGGGGCCAGTAGTAGAGTGCCTGACCATAGTGTCTTTATACCTGTATCACTGGACATATAAATGCATATTAAATTAAATCAAATTGATTTGTAAAGCCCAAAATCACAAGTTAATGTCCCCATGGGCCGGACAAGTCTTCTTTAAACTATTCAAGAAGAAACATCTCAATAAATCAAGAACGAAAAACCCACCATGAAATCCAAAATAAATGTAAAATAAATAAATGCAACACTCCCAGACATACCCCAGCGAAGGTAAGGAAAAACCTAGCAATAGGAAAAAAGCACCACAGGCGATGTGGAGGAAAGAAACCTTAGAAGGGCCATTCAAGGGGGGATCCCCCTTCTTGGATGTCGGTGATAATAGTGTTGCTATGGATGGGTGGACAATAAAACAGGCGAATAGTTGGTATGTATGTACATATACGTGTAATAAAACACAAATATGTGCATGTAATAGCAACTGGGGTACATAAGAATTTTTTTGAAATATT
>NW_028173291.1:0-19985 GCF_963971535.1 Notolepis coatsorum | reverse complement strand
ATCTTTATCTGCAACTGTGAAGAAAAACCCCATTGGTTTAAACAGAGGTGTGTGTGTGTGTGTGTCCTGAGGACAGAGGTGTGTGTGTGTGTGTGTGTATCCTGAGGACAGAGGTGTGTGTGTGTGTGTGTGTGTGTGTCCTGAGGACAGAGGTGTGTGTGTGTGTGTGTGTATCCTGAGGACAGAGGTGTGTGTGTGTGTGTGTCCTGAGGACAGAGGTGTGTGTGTGTGTGTCCTGAGGACAGAGGTGTGTGTGTGTGTGTATCCTGAGGACAGAGGTGTGTGTGTGTGTGTCCTGAGGACAGAGGTGTGTGTGTGTGTGTGTCCTGAGGACAGAGGTGTGTGTGTGTGTGTCCTGAGGACAGAGGTGTGTGTGTGTGTGTATCCTGAGGACAGAGGTGTGTGTGTGTGTGTCCTGAGGACAGAGGTGTGTGTGTGTGTGTATCCTGAGGACAGAGGTGTGTGTGTGTGTGTGTGTATCCTGAGGACAGAGGTGTGTGTGTGTCCTGAGGACAGAGGTGTGTGTGTGTGTGTGTGTGTATCCTGAGGACAGAGGTGTGTGTGTGTGTATCCTGAGGACAGAGGTGTGTGTGTGTGTGTGTGTGTGTAATTGTGTATCCTGAGGACAGAGGTGTGTGTGTGTGTGTGTGTGTGTGTGTGTGTGTGTGTGTGTGTGTGTGTGTGTGTGTGTGTGTGTGTGTGTGTGTGTGTGTGTGTGTGTGTGTGTGTATGTGTGTGTGCGTGCGTGCGTGCGTGTGTGTGTGTGTGTGTGTGTGTGCGTGCGTGCGTGTGTGTGTGTGTGTGTGTACTCTGGTTAGAGCTGCTGGTCGTCACCTACATGCAGCTTGTTGAGCAGCACGGTCTCAGTGGTGCTGCTGCCTCCGGGTTTAGCCGCCTTCCAGAACTGCTTCTGGGCCGAGTAGCGGTTCATGGGACACAGTCTGAACAAGCAGTCTGGAGGGGGGAGGGGGGGGGGGATGGGGACAAGGAGGAAGAAAGAGACAAGAGACGGCTTGTTTTTGAAAAACATACAAAAATAAACACTATTAAAATATTAAAGGGGCACTTCACCGAAATACAAGACCGATTTATTTTGTGCATAATGTCAAAGCGGGCATGGCCACCTGCAAAATCGACAAATCTGTAAAATGTGAGTTTTGTACTATGTACAAAAGGTAGAGCAGTCGTCTGGTAATCCGGAGGTTCCCGGTTCGATTCCCGCTCCTCCCGGGCAGCGTGTCGAAGTAAGTCCCTGAGCAAGACACTTAACCCCTGCAGGTTGGCACCTTGCATGGTTGCCTCTTCCATCGGTGTGTGAGTGTGTAAAATGTGAGGAACAAATTGTAAAGTGCTTTATAAATGCAGCCGTTTACCATTTATAATTTTTCCACACACAATCATGCAGAAAGACCACATTAAATCTAGCGCTCACCAGAAATGTTCAGAAAATAAGTCATTCAGCATGAAAACATTTAAATCTACTAAGTCTTAGTTTACTAAAAACCAAAGCGACCAATTAATGGACTATGAGGAGACAGCCCTAACTAGGCATGTTTATACACAATAGAGTTGAAAGTACTATATACTCTAGTTTCACTTCTTTTCAGAGTTAACACACACACACAAATGCCACACACAAATAAATACACACATATGCATACAAACATGCACAAATACACATAAATGGTAAATAAAATGGTAAATGGTGCATTTATATAGCGCTCTTATAAAAATCGCTTTGTAATTTCGTTCCTCACATTCACCCATTCACTCACACATTCACACACCGACGGCAGAGCCATGCAAGGTTCCAACCTTGGAGCAGTTAGGGCTTAAGTGTCTTGCTCAAGGACACTTTGTCACGCTGCCAGAGAGGAGCGGGAATTGAACCAGGAACCTTCCGATGACCAGTCCACCACTATACCTCCTGAGCCACGGTTGCCCCACACATCTAATCAATCACACACAATACACACATAATCGTTTGCATAATCATCTTGAACCCGAGATCAGAGCACATCAGGATGGACAAAGGAACAATGGTGAGTAGATACAACCAACCTGTTTAATGCCAATGGACGAGGGATAGGAAAATTACTGTTTGTTCTGTGTGATTGTGTGTGTGTGTGTGTGTGTGTGTGTGTGCGCACACTTGCATGCATGGGTATGGTTATCTGTGCGTGCATGCATGCATGAGTGTGTGTGTGTGTGTGTGTGTGTGGTGGTTGTGTGTGTGGGTGCATGTGTGCATGTGCGTGTATGTTTCTACATTATAGTGTGAAAAATACTGTATAATAAGTGTGTACTATTGATGTATACTAGTACAAGTATAGTAGTGTATAATAGTACAAGTATAGCAGTGTATAATAGTACAAGTATAGTAGTGTATAATAGTACAAGTATAGTAGTGTATAATAGTACAAGTATAGTAGTGTATAATATTACAAGTATAGCAGTGTATAATAGTACAAGTATAGTAGTGTATAATAGTACTAGTATAGCAGTGTATAATAGTACTAGTATAGTAGTGTATAATAGTACAAGTATAGTAGTGTATAATAGTACAAGTATAGTAGTGTATAATAGTACAAGTATAGCAGTGTATAATAGTACAAGTATAGCAGTGTATAATAGTACTAGTATAGTAGTGTATAATAGTACAAGTATAGTAGTGTATAATAGTACAAGTATAGTAGTGTATAATAGTACAAGTATAGCAGTGTATAATAGTACAAGTTTAAGTTTAAGTTTAAGTTTATTTGGATCCCCATTAGCCACAGCAGTGCTGGGGCTATTCTTCCTGGGGTCCATAACACATAAAATACAGTTACAGACTTATACACTCACAACATTCACATGTCATACAGACAATTAAAACAACAATAAAAACCCTAATCAAATTCATAATACAATTCAACAATATATATATGCCTTATGAATTCATAATACAATACAATAATACCTACTCATAATTCATTCATAATACAGTACAGCATAATATACTATTTAGCTTTTACATACATTATCTATGTTCATATCAGCCAATTATACAATATTTTAATAATATATCCCTATCAGACACATGCCTTTTCATCCATATATACCTATCTCTTTATCAGACACATACATTTTCATTTACATACACACCATCTATTAGGGAATGTCAATTTCTTTGGTTGAAAATGTTGTTTTACCACGATTTTGAAACGACATTTACTATTCTCCTGCTTAACATGTCTGGGAAGAGAGTTCCATTCCTGCATACCACGGAAAAATGACAGTTCGCTTCATTGCATTCGACCTCACTTTTGGACGTGTAAAACCTCGTGCAGAAGCATGTCTGGTGGAATGGTTGTGTCTGTCAAGACTTATAGATAAATTGTTATATAAAATTGAGGGGATCTTTGTAACAAGAATATTCCTAGTGAATACAAGGAGTGAGCAGAGTAATTTATGTTTGACAAGTAACCAAGTTAAACAACTGTGCATCGCTGCAACATTAGTTCTGTACTCACAGCAAAGCGCTATACGTGCTGCTTTGTTTTGTACCATTTGTAATGGTACAATAGTCAAGATTTGACAAAACCAGAGCCTGAATTACCTGTTTGATAGAATTTAGTGGTAACAAATGAGCACATCTTTTAACAACAGAAATCCCTCTTCCCATTTTCACTACTATATTGTTTATATGGTGTGACCATGACAATTTACTGTCTAATGTTACCCCAGTGTAAGTATTATACACAAGTATAGCAGTGTATAATAGTACAAGTATAGTAGTGTATAATAGTACAAGTATATCAGTGTATACTAGTACAAGTATAGTAGTGTATAATAGTACAAGTATATCAGTGTATACTAGTACAAGTATAGTAGTGTATAATAGTACAAGTATATCAGTGTGTACTAGTGTTATAACGCGTTGTTATATCCTGTGCTTGGAGTACCCTACAGTAATAGGAGAGTGTCCCTATTCCCATGATGTGATCAGGAAATGACGGGATGTGGTTGGTTAGTGTGTGAAATGCCAGAGACAGACAGACGGACGGACAGACGGACAGACGGACAGCTGATAATGTCCTCCCAGTCAGGTTTTGATTGGCCCTTTCATTTACATCGATAGGAAGCAGCTGAAGAGAAACTGTTCCTCTGATTTGCATGCAGCGTCAGTTACACATAGCTGAGCAGAGTTCCTCATCAGGCCGGAGGGACCCAGAGCACACGGGAGTATTCCCCACACGAGTTGAAAAACTACGGCGAGAAACAGCGCCTCATGCCGAGTGTAAAGGGACACTCCAACATTTTGGGAAATTACAGATGCAGCACTCCAGATTCAGTTCCCTTCTACTGCTCCTGTACCACCCCTCTACCACTTTAGAACTAGAACTCAGGTGTTATATTTTGGGGGTGACTGAGCTGACCCCCAAGAGAACAAAGGGAGGGTACTTGACTCAAGTGCTCTCCCAGAGAGGGGGTCGCCTCTCTGTGCGTTCAGTAGAAAGCTATCTGGCTGCACGTTAGCCTAGCTTAGCACAATGAATGGAGGCGGACATGGCCGGTTAGCCTAGGCATTGTCCAACTAACACCTCTCCCGAAGGCTAACTGGCCATGTCCGCTTCCATTCATTGTGCTAAGCTAGGCTAACATACAGCCAGATAGCCTTCTACTGAACGCACAGAAAGGAAATTGGTATCTATCTTCTTGTCTCTCTCTGGAAAAGACGGTAAGCTAATTTCCCAAAATGTTGTTCTTTTAAGATAAGATAAGATATTCCTTTATTGATCCCATTGGGGAAATTCGGCCACCATAGCAGCATTTGGGAGGGGAGGGGTACAGGTACAGGCAGGGTAATAGTAGAAAGACATAAATATAGACAATAAAACTATAGTAAAGATAAACATAAGCAGTGTAAACAATATAATTAACTCTGAATATAAGAATATGAGCAAGTAAACAGTGAATAACAGAGGGTCTGTTATGGTATACGTTAGAAAATAAATATCTGCAATAAAACACTTAGAATCTGAAAATATACTATGCGTAAGTAAAGTAAACAGTATACACAGGTGCAGTATACATAAGGTACCCTAACTGGCATGATATATGTTATACGTTATACGTTGTCGTCCGTGCAGTTCAGGTGGTAAGAGTCAGACACTTGGTGATCAGACATTCCTAGTAGTTCTCGAGCGTTAGATAGTGGTGATTTAAAACCGTGGCGAGAGACAGCGACTTGACCTTAACACGTGTGGGGTTAGTTGCTGGTGATGATAATAATAACAACGATAATAAAACAATTCCTGCAAACAGCGTTTCAGAAAAAGTTCTTATTTTGTTGTACAAAGCAGAAGAAGAGGGTCATTTGGACAGGCTCACCACGTGGTGAAGACACTTCTACCGCAGCACGCTCACTGTTGCTGCTGGCAGATTTAGCTGCCGTCATCTCTCAGAGATAATGATATCTAGCTTGCCATCTACACTCTACATGCACTGTATACAAGGCACTAGAATGTTACACAGTTCTCCATTGAGGGTGGTTGCTAGATAGGACTACAGGAGAGATTTGTGGAAGTGACCTCTATCTTAGGTCAGGGCTGAGCATGAGCTCTCCAGTGAAGTTAAAGGAAGACGGCATCATTATGGGAAATGTTCTTCTCCAGAGTCAGACAAGAAGATAGATACCAATTTCCTCTCCGGCTGCAAGCTAGCCACTACTACCCTAGCTTAAAAATCTGGGACAGAAAAATGTTGGCCAACAGCTAGTGGTCCGTATCCACTTCCATGCATTTGTGCTAAGCTAGGCTAGTGGTCCGTATCCACTTCCATTCATTTGTGCTAAGCTAGGCTTGCAGCCAGATAGTTTTCTACTGAATATGCAGAGAGGAAATTGGCATCTATCTTCTTGTCGGACTCTGGAGAATACGGTAAGCACATTTCCCATAATGTTGGCGTGTTCCTTTAAGGTCAAGTTTAAGGGTTAGTTTAGGTTCATAACCAACTGTTTAGGTGAAAATGGTGACGAGTTCTGGCTGTGCCCCCCCCCCCCCCCCCCCCTCCCTCCCTCCCTCCATAAATCCTTTCAGTTGCATCACAGTAAAGGGATAGTCTGGATTTATGGACATTGCGTTGTGTGAAATACCTGCCAGTAGTGTAGTGGATGCAAAGCCATTAGCTTCACTTGGCAGCGAGGACTCTCATTGGTGAAGTGTAATGCGTGGGAGGGCACGCTATCTCCACCAAGTCCTGCCCCGCTTGTGTGTATGCCTTCTACAACAGAACTTCGTTTCCGCGTTCGAGTTTTGCGCTCTGATTGGCCAGGTCATGTGACATGTGCGCCAATCGTGGGACAGCAAGTTCTGCGCCTATTTCCGGGTCTAACAGCCTGCAAACTACCTGCCGTTATATCGCCATGCTCTAAGACAAACTCTAACCTTAACCAACTTCGAAAGAGTGCCTAAGCTTAACCGTCGGAATCAGGGCAGGCGTTCTATCGCCATGCTCTAAGACAAACTCTAACCTTAACCAACTTCGAAAGAGTGCCTAAGCTTAACCGTCGGAATCAGGGCAGGCGTTCTATCGCCATGCTCTAAGACAAACTCTAACCTTAACCAACTTCGAAAGAGTGCCTAAGCTTAACCGTCGGAATCAGGGCAGGCGTTCTATCGCCATGCTCTAAGACAAACTCTAACCTTAACCAACTTCGAAATAGCGCCTAAGCTTAACCAGTGTAGAAACTTGCGGTCCCACGATTGGGCGTACATGTCACATGACCAGAAATGACCTGGCCAATCAGAGATGCGGAAACAAAGTTCTGTTGTAGAAGGCATTCAGGCGCCCCGCTTAGTAAGCGTCGAGACCTGACCTGTAGGCGTCGCTGTCCACAACGCCAGATTCCCACCCGCCAGCTTCCCCACCCCCTAATACTGCCAATTGTATTAGTGTGAACGGCCAGCCAAGCTGGTGGCAACGCCGAGAGCTGGGCTCGAACCCAGCATCTCCTGCGTTGGTGACGAGCGCAATCTCCGCTATGCCACCTGACCGCCCTTGGGGTTTCCTATTTCTAACACAAAATCATCGTTAGCACTTTGGATTCTGATATCACTTGGCAGTATTTCTTTTAGTGCCAAGCCTGTGTATTACTACGCACTGGAGCCGATTCACAGGTAATGCGGCCCATCAGCTGTTTGAAAATACTGGAGGGCTGTGGTTTTGATTTGGAGGTGAGTAACCCTTTGCCTCGCATGTTGTGGTGTGGATTAAAACCCGTTTGGTTTCGTGACCCCATTGCCACCCGTCTAAAACCTCCCGGTCGGCTCTGAACGCGGCCAGAACTCCGACTGCGGGACTCGGGTGAGCGAGCAGATAGCTTTGATTAGACTTCACTACCGTTCAATACCTCATTGCAGGAATTATTATAATTTTTTTTTATATCGGCCCGATACCGATGTGTAAAAAAAGGACCATATCGGCCGATATTATATCGGCGGCCGATATTATATCAGCGGCCGATATATCGTGCACCACTAATTGTAACTCAGGCCCCGTTTAGACGAGCGTTTTGTGAACAGAAACCGCAAAAGTCATCTTGCGGTTTCACTTTTAATTTTACGTTTAGACGAGCGTTTTGGAGTGGAATTCTCCGTGCAGACGACGCTGTAACGACGGAGACCCGCTGTCACACGATTGGCGCATATGTCACATGACGTGCTGTGAAGACCCGCCCTACTCTGCCTCTGATTCGCAGACTGTGGATGGGGAATGTGATTGCACCAAAGCAGAGTCACTCACAGACAGTGGGTCCACTCACGCCGCGGCGGGACAGATTCTTGTGTATTTAACCCTTTCACTGCCACACGACAGCCGGTTGTGTGATAGTAAAGGGGTAACCTTCTGTCGTGTGGCAGTGAAAGGGTTAAAAGTACTGCCAATGTAGCCTTCAAGTGATCTCCGTTGATATAGTCAGACATACTTGCTTTGTTTACGTCTCGGCTACTGGCGCATACCTGCTACCTGTGACGTAAGCAGTACGCGCGACCAGAGCCGTGACAACCCGTTCGTCATCGTTTTAACAGATTTATACGTTTTGATAGTTTAGACGAGATCGCAAAGCTTTTGCGTTTCTAGGAATTCCACCCTGGAAGGTAGTCTCACTTTTTTGCGGTTTCACCCCGTAAAAACGCCGTTTCCGTATAAACGAAAGGCACATCTGCAAAAATATTTTTGCGGATTCACCTGCTAGCGTTTCCGTCTAAACGGGGCCTCAGTTACACATTTTTCTACTCTGTATTGTATATTGTATATATGTATATTGAACACTTTTGTTTACACTTTTTTACATACTTGACTTTCTATTTTATACTTTATCTATTTTTACCTAGCACACTCTCGGAAAAAAGCATTTCATATAAAAGTATTCTGTATTTTTGTATGACAACTAATAAAGAAACTTGAAACTTGAAACTACCGGCAAGTATTCTGTGCAAATACATGAAAGAAAATATGATTTGAGAGATATTTGTTAATTGACTGTTCAAAAAGCTAAGAAAGGGATTAAAAGGAGGTGTATTTCTATTATTGGGGTTAACTTGTGGAACAATGCTGATATAAAGTTAAGAATGAGTCATTCGCTTTTGGTTTTTAAGAAAATGGTTTGTAAAGTTATTTTTTTAAACTACAAAGGTGAATACTTTTTTTTGTTCATTCCTTTTAGAATACTGTTTTTGAGTCTTAATTTTGTTAAGAATATAGGACAGGCATGTATAAGCATTATGCTTCAGTCTGTACCTTTTCAGTCACTGTCAAATCAAATATTGTAAAATTATTGTGCATATTGTATTGTGTATAATGTATTGTATGTGAGATGTATTGTGTGAGATGATGACTGAATAAAACTACTACTACTACTAACTACTTTACTACTTTAAAAAACGGTCCGCTATCGGAGAGTAACTACTATAATCTTCCTCACTGGACTAAAAACCACCGCCTACAAACTTCTCCCCAGCTCAGGCTCGACGTTCCCTCAGCCTCCCATCAGATCCCTCTATCCTGCACGGACAGAACGAGGAGGGAAAAGAACAATCCCCCCCCCCCCCCCCCTCGCTCTCCTCCAGCTGTGGCTGCAGCAACATGACCAAATAAGGCCGGGCGAGCGAGTGGGGAACGGGATGACAGAGGGAGAGAGGAGGGTGGAGACTCCCTATCTTCAACCTCTTTCTATCATCCCTCCTTCTGCTTTTTGCCCCTCTCTCTGTCTCTCTCTCAGTCTCTCTCTCTTTCAGTCTCTCTCTTTCTCTGTGTGTGTGTGTCTCTCTCTCAGTCTCTCTCTGTGTGTGTGTGTCTCTCTCTCTCTCCCCCTCTCTCTCTCTCTCTCTCTCTCTCTCTCTCTCAACATAACTTCTCTGTCTCCTAAACTCTCTTCTAAGGCCCCTCATCCTCTAACATGGATTATGTTGTAATGTTATGTTAACCCAGAAAAAGAGTAGGCCAAACAAATACAAGGAAGTGGAACTGAACTATGAAAGGGAGAGAGAGAGAGAAAGAGAACTATAGAGTGAGAGAGAAGAGAGAGAGAGCCGATCTGTTCTGCCGACGGCCTAATGCCGCTGATAGAGTAGATGTGCGTGTTCATGTGTGGATAGAGTGTGTGTGTTTATGTGTGGATAGAGTGTGTGTGTTTGTTTATGTGTGGATAGAGTAGATGTGTGTTTATGTGTGGATAGAGTAGATGTGTGTATGTGTGGATAGAGTAGATGTGTGTGTTTATGTGTGGATAGAGTGTGTGTGTTTATGTGTGAATAGAGTGTGTGTGTTTATGTGTGGATAGATTGTGTGTGTTTATGTGTGGATAGTAGATGTGTGTGTGTGTTTATGTGTGGATAGAGTAGATGTGTGTGTTCATGTGTGGATAGAGTGTGTGTGTGTGTTTATGTGTGGATAGTAGGGATGCACCGATCCGATATTGGTATCGGTATCGGCCGCCGATATCAGTAAAATAGCTGGATCGGGTATCGAAAAAAGAAATATATATATATCGGATTTTTTTAAACAATAAATAAAATAAGAAATAACCATTCTGTAACTGAGGGGTACAATTCCCTGACTGTATTGAGAGTATGGTATTATTAAACCACTACTTAGTTATGTACTTTAATTACTGGCCATACAGTACACGGTATATCTGGTGAACACCCACACAAGAATACGGCTTAACAAAGAAAGTTATATTTAGAAGTATTTATTATTAGAGCAGCAACAATAGGTTACAATATTGAGAATTATGAATTGCGCTTATATGGCGAAGAACACTTAAGTAGGTCAAGAGCGTAAGTCCATGAGCCTAATAAGATGGGTATAACTGACGCCACCTGTAGCATAAGAATTACATAAGGCACACTCGTAGTCAGCTGGAGATACTAAGGGGGTTCCCTCCGGTTGTAAGCCAGCAGGGGAGAGGAATGTTCGAATGCAAAGTCTGGATCAACGAGGAATAAATAAGCTCCAGCTACGGGAGGCGGTACATATACTCCCCTCGATCGGCAGACAAAAGCAGCAGCTATAATCCAGTATGCGCGA
This sequence comes from Notolepis coatsorum, assembly GCF_963971535.1. Classification (NCBI taxonomy): domain Eukaryota; kingdom Metazoa; phylum Chordata; class Actinopteri; order Aulopiformes; family Paralepididae; genus Notolepis; species Notolepis coatsorum. Next base: position 9,410 of record NW_028173291.1, on the reverse strand, counting down.
CAGCATGGATGAAAGCCAGCCAGCCTCTTCCTAGAGACGGGCTCGAGTGATGCTCCTCACGGGTAGATCCCACACAGCAGTGGGGTAGACGGTTCTCTGCTCCAGCAGCCACAGCACCGAAAGCAATACAATCCAGCCGGAAAAGGCTCTGCATTCGCCGGTGTAGACTCTCCTGTGCACGGTACTTCACACTCAACTAGGTCGAACTTGACGTTATTTCACTAAACTCTGACACTTGTACTATCCTATTCGCACATGTTCTAAGCGCTCTATTTAGACGCAAGGTTGCTCACTTCACTTGGTCGTTGACTCGTGGTGAAGGCTTTACTGGTAATGAACGAACGATACTTTGAACGAACGATGAACTGAATGAACTGATACTTTGAACGAAGTGCTGCTGTTTCCACCTGCGCCGTATTTATACGTAAGGTGAATAATCTAGTGCCAACCTCAGTTCTGTCTCGTATTACTGCGCAAACCTGGACATGTTGAGACATGTCTTGGCGGTGGCTTTGAACTCGCCATTGGGGGTATGGTCGTTGGCGCCTAGGGGTCGCTGTCCAATAGGAGAACGAATATTATGGTCTGGCTTGTACCTAGGTAAAGGGATATTCCGTGTATATATACAAAGAATATACAAGGGATATCAGACGATATACAAATATTATACAAGGGATATCAAGCAGTAAATATATATATTCGGTTTAATCTGACCCTTTGTAACACATTCAGTACATTTATATCTATGTGTTAATTTGTTACATTTAGTTTCACTAAGTTAGGAAAGTAATGTTTTAAGTCAAGCCTGATGTTGCCTTGCACAAAAGAATGATCCCAGTCCCAGTCTCTTCCACACAGTGACAGTGAGGCATACAGTTTATTAATTGAATGAATGAAGTTTATTTTCTGTCTTTGTTTACAACAAATCAAAAACACACTTGTGATCCTTTACAATTCTTAAAAACAAAATATATTTTAATATATAAAAAAAAAACGTGGATAATTTTTTTTTAGTTTTTAACTTGGGGGGGGGGGGGGGGGGGGGATTGGACAATGGGTATCAGATCGGTATCGGTATTGGCCGATACCCAAACCCAGGTATCGGTATCGGGACTGAAAAAGTCGGATCGGTGCATCCCTAGTGGATAGTAGATGTGTGTTTATGTGTGGATAGAGTGTGTGTTTGTGTGGATAGAGTAGATGTGTGTGTGTACTGTATGTGTGGATAGTGTGTGTGTGTTTATAAGATAAGATATTCCTGTATTGATTCCCTTGGGGAAATGCAGGCGTCATAGCAGTATGGGGGAGGGGAGGTACAGGACAGGTATGGGCAGGGTAATAGTAGAATACATAAAATGATAGGCAATAAAATTATAGTACAGATAAAAATAAGCAATAAAATTATAGTACAGATAAAAATAAGCAATAAAATTATAGTACAGATAAAAATAAGCAATGTAAACAATATAATTAACTCTGAATATTATAAGCATATGAGCAAGTAAGCAGTGTAATAAAAGGTGCAGATGAGGGTCTGTATGCCCTAGCGCAGGGCTATTCAACTGGCGGCCCGCGGGCCAGATCCGGCCCGCGGGATGATTCTGACCGGCCCGCCAAAGATTGATAATAATGATGATAATAATAATGATATTTTTTTCTTTTTTTTTTTTTACTTTTTTCTTTTCATGTCAACGTTAACACGCACAATTGAGCCAAAAGTCACTCAATTAATGACAGATTTCATTGATAAATTGAGGGAAAACTTTGCCAATGTAGCTGCTATTTCCACAAAAGGACAAGAGTTCCTTGCATCACTTCACATTGATGAAGGTCTCCTGCAACTTGAAATAATTGACATGCAAGCATCATCTGCTCTGAAGCAGGCACTTGAGAATTAATCCACCACAACATTTTGAATAAAGTGTATTCATGTCAAGACATTCCCCAAAATAAAAACGCTGGCAATATCTGTGCTAACAATGTTTGGCTCAACGTACACCTGTGAATCCAGTTTCTCTCACATGAATGCCATTAAAACAAGCAACCATGCCTCCTTGACAAATGAGCATTTGCATCACTGTTTGCGGGTAGCCCTCACTTCCTATGAACCCTCTTTCTCTGCCATTGCCCAGTCAAAGAAGTGCAATCGCTCTCATTAGATGTGTGTATGTAGGCTAGGCCTGTCTGCCCCCCACCCCCCTGATGTTTGAGAGTCGACAATAAGTGCTAATAAGATGCTGTGATTTGCTGTTGTTGCACAGACATGAAGCACTTTTTCATAAGCTCAGCTGCACTATAAATGTGTTTTTTTGTTCAAGTGTTGATGTTAGAATGTTCAGATGCACATCATGCACTTGTTTGTTTTTTATTTTATTTTTATATTGAAATGTTGAAGAGGAGATGTTGCAGTTGTTGCACAGTCATAAATTAAGCACTTTTTGCAGGAGATGTTGCAGATGTGGCACATAAATTAAGCACTTTTTTTGAAAAGTATACTACTTTTGCAATGTAGTTAAAGGCGAACTATCTTATAAATTGCCTTTTTCAGTGTTTAGCATTGTTTCCTAGCTATGTGGACTTATATTAATATGATCTATGTCTCTAATTCTCATATTTGCGCATTCTTCCAATTCTTCTCTCACAATATTCACTGAGGCCCCGTTTAGACGGAAACGCTAGCAGGTGAATCCGCAAAAATATTTTTTCGGATGTGCCTTTCGTTTATACGGAAACAGCGTTTTTTCGGGGTGAAACCGCAAAAAAGTGAGACTACCTTCCAGGGTGGAATTCCTAGAAACGCTAAACCTTTGCGCTCTCATCTAAACTGTCAAACCGCATAAAACGATGACGAAAGGGTTGTCACGGCTCTGGTCGCGCGTACTGCTTACATCACAGGCATGCGCCAGCGCCGCCAGTAGCCTAGAAGCGTAAACAAAGCATGTCTGATTCTATCCATGGCGATCACCTGAAGGCTACATTGGCAGTACTTTTAACCCTTTCACTGCCACACGACAGAAGGTTAACCCTTTACTATCACACAACCGGCTGTCGTGTGGCAGTGAAAGGGTTAAATACACAAGAATCTGTCCCGCGGCGTGACTGGACCCAATGTCTGTGAGTGACTCTGCTTTGGTCCAATCACATTCCCCATCCACAGTATGCGAATCAGAGGCAGAGTAGGGCGGGTCTTCACAGCACGTCATGTGACATATGCGCCAATCGTGTGACAGCGGGGCTCCGTCGTTACAGCCTCGTCTGCACGGAGAATTCCACCCCAAAACGCTCGTCTAAACGCAAAATTAAAAGTGAAACCGCAAGACGACTTTTGCGGTTTCTGTTCAGACTTCCATCCCAAAACGCTCGTCTAAACGTAGCCTGAGTCATCTGAAAATGTGCTGATTTGTGATGTCAGAGAGACACCGCTGCATGATAATCAGCTGAGTTTCCACACAGTTCCCACTGTGGTTGGAGCCCAGGCTCAAAACGGCTTAAGATCTTGAGGTAGAAAAATGCTGTTTTTGAGTACTTGATTAGAAATACAAAACAATGAATTAAAAAAAAAAAATTACAGAGGTGTTCCATAAACCCACAGGAATTGTGTAAAAGTGCCCAAATAGTGAAAGAAATAGTAAAATAGTTCCCCTTTAAATAAAAGTTGTGAAAATGTGGTTGCGTGTTGTGTCAAGTGTACATATATTCATAGCACGGGGAGACGCCGTGGCAGTCCGGCCCCTGGCCCCTTGGGTTTCTGACAATGTGGCCCCCTGAACAATTTAGTTGAATAGCCCTGCCCTAGCGGGATGGTGCCAAGAGAACAGCCTATCCCTGAACGTCAGCAAAACAAAGGAGATGATTGTGGACTTTAGGAGGTCGGGGGTCAGGGACTATAGCCCCCTCAGCATCGATGGGGCACCGGTTGAGAGAGTGAACAGTTTTAAGTACCTCGGAGTCCACATATCCGAGGACTTGACATGGAACACACACATTGACAGTGTTATCAAGAAGGCACGACAACGCCTCTACTTCCTTAGGCGCTTAAGGAAGTTCAACGTGAGTCAGAAGATCCTCAAGAACTTCTACTCATGCACAATAGAGAGCATCCTGACTGGCAATATCACCTCCTGGTTTGGGAATAACACTGCACAAGACCGCAGCAGACTACAGAGAGTGGCCCGTTCAGCCGAACGCACAATTGGAGGGGGGCTTCCCACTCTCCAAGGCATTTACAACAAGCGGTGCATGGGCAAGGCTAAGAGAATAATCAAAGACTCCAGCCACCCAAACAACTGCCTCTTTGAACTGCTGCGGTCAGGCAAGCGATACCGGAGTCTCATGGCAAGCACAGAGAGACACAGAAGGAGCTTCTATCCCCAGGCCACAGGATGCTCAATGAACAATGATTGCTCAATGAACAATGATTGAACAATGAACAATAACAGGCCAGCAACACACCCACAGCACACACACACTCACTTTAAATAAACAACACACTGTAGCACCCACTTTATCACACTCTACACTTTTACACTTTATATTTATATTATTGGTAAGGGAATTGCACATCTCTCATTCCTTATTGCACCTCACCACCACAAGCTAAGCTATACCTCAATTTTTTTTACCAGATGTACATACTGTATATATAGGTATACTGAACAATTGTTGTTTACACTTGTGTTTACTTGACTTCTTGACTTTCTATTTTTTACTTATTATACTTATTTATACTATCTTTGAATTTTTTATTTTTTTTTTAATTCTTGTGGTAGATATCTCTAGATAAATCACATCGAGATAGGTAAGAACCCATACCTTCCGGCACATTTTATCCGGTTGAATCCAGCGTGATCAGCTTTTTAGCAGCCGTAAGACCGGACAAAATTAGTCTCTTTAGCTGTATAGAGGCTGCTAACTGAGAAACATCATTCAACAACAATACAGAAGGCAGTACAGGTATGGTCAGAAATAGAAATTCTGATAATTGCGTGGTTACTTCTTCCCAGAATATCTTAACAGGGGGGCATTCCCATACATATGCATAAATGTACCGATATCACTAGGGATGCTCGATATTGGCTTTTTTACCGATACCGATATTGTCCAACTCTTAATTTCCGATACCGATATCAACCGATACCGATATATGCAGGGTTTCCCCCCCCAAAAAATTGAATAATTTCAGGTAATTAACATTACATATCTCTTGTTGTGGAATTAACATAACATTATGCATACTTTTGACAATAAATAAAATCTGAATTGGTTCTTACTTGCTTGCCTGGGTAAATAAAGGTTATAGAAATGTAAAACTTTTTTTTTTAATTTTTTTTGAAAACCGATACCGATATTTTCCGATATCACATTTTTATGCCGATATCGGCCGATAATATCGGTAGGCCGATAATATCGGACATCCCTAGATATCACCCCTTGGACATAAGGAGCATAGAGAGTCTTGTTTAAGCCCATTCGGTTCAATCTTATAGGAGTCCTATGAATAAAATTAAGATTAATCTGTTGATGATCCGGGTTGCGTGACGCTAGTCGAACGTTTGCCCAGACTTCATGCCAATCAAAATCTACTTCCAGGTCTGGTATATCCCTCCTCCAAACTGAGTTTAGGCGAAGGATTCCATACGAAGACGTAAGTAAGTGATGATAAAAGTCAGATACGAAGCCTCTCTTATTTATACCATCTTATTATTATCTAGCACACTCTCAGGAGCGAAAAAGAAAGAAACATTTCATGCAAAGTATTCTGTATTTCTGTATGACAAATAATAAAGAAACTTGAACTTGAAACTTGAACCTATGAGTTATATTATACATTACAATAAATATGGTCAATAACACTTAGAATCGAGTTCTGCTGCCGTTAGTTCTCAGTTGTGTGGATAAAGTAAATGTGTGTGTTTTATATAATTCCAGTTTTTTTACTGGAAAAATCTTTTGAAGTCTGACATATTTAGATATCTCCGGTCAGAATGTCCTGTGAAAATAATTCCCTCTTATTTTTATTTGGTTACAGTAACTAAACTCTTTGGTGGCCATACCCGAGATAAGTTGGGTTATCTCGCCATGCGTTGAGCGCCATACTCGAGATTTCTCGGGTTTTGATCCTTTGATATTTTCCCTTTGATCCCCGTTCTATACAGTCAGCCGGAACCCTCTAGGTGTCCCTGATTCATCTGCCTACGTTGGAATTGCAATGACGATCGAATCTCACCAGGTGGCAGTATCGCCTACCTTTTGAACTCTGATAGTGTCTGTCCTGATCCCTTTCTGTCCTGACTCGCTCTGAGGGGATGAGGAAAGTCAGTGGCGCTTAACACTTTCAGAGCCGGCCGTGTTTTCCTTTTTACCCCCTTGAATGCCCAGCAACCACTTCAATGTTAACGTTAATATCGCCTAATCTATGTTTTAAATTATGGCTATGTGTCTAATCTACCCGTCGCATTATCAATGACCCATTTCCAGTCAACATTGACGAGGCAGATTGTTTTTTTATCGGTTCATTTCCGTTTTATAGCATTTTGAAAAGCCCTCGTTTTCATGAAGAAAAAAAAAGAATCCATGATAAATGCTGATGTACTGTAATATTCTAGAACGTTGTCATTGTTCGGCCTATTTATGAATCGTTTTCAAATAAACGCTAGATTATCGATAGTATATGTGTACGTATGCAGGCTGGTGCCGCAAGCTGTAAATCGATTCTCTTATTTCCTGATCACTCGCACAGTCAAAACAGCCATATCACATATAGGGGGAAAGCTTATATCTCAGTGAAAACAGGTCTGATTATCCTAAGACTCGTAAAATAGATTCCTTACCTGAGATCAGATGGTATCCAAATGGATTATTCCAATTCCTGATCGACCATTCCAAAAATCGATCCTTTTATTGATCCCACGAGTATACTGTAAAACACATAATCCCCGCTGCTCTGAGGGTCCAACATGAAGCTGATCGGCCCCGGTTACATGCGTGAGAAGTCAAATGTGGAGTCCGGGTTTTTTTCCCCCATGCATTTTCATTGAGTCCAATCCAAAAGGGTGAATTACCATCTGGGAGACGATAGGGGGCGCTTTTTTCACATCTGAGCGCCTGGGGTGGCTGATTTACCAACGGTAGACTCGGTTGATGAAATATGAATTCTGATCGCTAATAAAAAAAAAATACGAAAAAGATCCTGTGAGGCGTGTGCGCGTGTTTGTGTGCGCGTGTGTGTGTATGTGCGTGTGTGCGCATGTGCGTGCATGTGTGTTTGAGCAACAGAAAAGAAACAAAACAGTGGAAGCTGGAGCATGCAGGCAAAAGGAGGATTCTATGGATAGTAAGCTAAGGTTACCACAAAAACGTTTGTTGCGTGGGAATACGGCTACCTTAGCGTTATCTAAAATATTAAAACAATGGTTTGTGTTTTTGCATTTCTAAATTGTGCCAACAACATGTCGCCCACTTTGCGTAATGTTCATAGACTATAGACCTGTTCGCTGTATACAAACATATCGTGTCCGAGCCAATCAGCAATTGCCCCCTACCTGCGCAAGCTGCTGCGCTAAAAGAATACGACAGGGCTCTATGGAGAAACCATGGCACTCCCCTGACTAAAGTAGTCTCAAACGAAAACGGCTGGATGTCATTTTGCCAAATCAGCATGGCTGCGAGTGTGAGTCTTTCACCTTTTACATTATCTAGCTTTGGCATGGATTGATTGTTTAGATCGCTAGTATGGCTAACAAATGCAAATATATTGTAGTCTGCCCCGTTGTTCTGACCAGGATTACGTTCCTTTCTGCTCCGGTGATGCGCACGCACACCGAGTCTGACGTATACAGCGAACAGGTCTATTGATACAGCCATTGTGGCTGCCATTGTGGCTAACATATGCTAATGGCCCAAACACTCGTGGCTGTACCAACATACTTTATTCTCAAGAAATCTGCCGTTTCATTAGTGGAGAGAGCTAAAGAAATAAAGTAACGTTAATTACTATTGATACAGACGGACATGCTGAAGTTGTGGCTAGCCAACTGTTGTGCCACATGGACTCAAACACTCGAGACATCCTGGCTGCACCAAAACACTTTTTCACATCTTTCTCAATAGATTTGCCGTTCCATGAGTGGAGAGAGCTGCTGCAGTGTAGACAGAGTGGAGGTAAAGTAACGTTAATTATTACAAATGGTAATAAGCGCCGGATACAACGTTATTGCAATAAGCTCAATAAACAGAGATAATATTTGACCAGGATCTTTCTCATGTGTCCGGGATATTGACCGGTACCCTATTTTTGGTGGAAACCCTGGTAGATGTGTGGATAGGGTAGATGTGTGGATAGGGTAGATGTGTGGATAGGGTAGATGTGTGTGTTTATGTGTGGATAGGGTAGATGTGTGTGTTTGTGTGTGGATAGGGTAGATGTGTGTGTTTATGTGTGGATAGGGTAGATGTGTGTGTTTATGTGTGGATAGGGTAGATGTGTGTGTGTGTCTGTGTGTGTGTTTTTATGCGATGGATACTGGATAGAGTAGATGGGTGCGTGTTTATGTGTGACTAGAGTAGATGTGTGTGTGTGTGTGTTTTTTTTTTTTTATGTGTATAGAGTAGATGTGTGTATTTATGTGTGGATAGAGTAGATGTGTGTGTGTTTATGTGTGTGTGTGTGGAGAATGCCCCATCTGATGGCACTGCTGATAAAAAGACACACCGCCTGAATTGGATCAAACTAGCTGAGGTCAAGTAGGAGTCAGAGAAGGAATGTCTTATGGATGAGTGCACACACGCACACACACACACACACGCACACGCACCCACACACACACACACACACACACACACACACACACACACACACACACACACACACACACACACACACACACACACCTCTATAAGAAAACAGATCTTCATCCTATGACTGAGATTAACTATAATTACACGACAGGCCTAATATTTGTCTTTTTTCAAATCTAATTTGGACACAACTGCAGCACGTACACAAATAGCCCAGTGAACATGTACACTTGACACGTTGAATAGTTGTTCGCTGTATTCCAGCAGACTCCTGTCACATTGTGGGAATGAGTTGATCTAATATGAAACGTTAGCGTTCCTCATTGTAACCTCACAGGACACAGCTAGCCCGTTACAACGATGAATGCTAACAATGCTAACATGTCGTCATTTTGACAAACTGTTTCCCCACACTGTGACGTGTGTCCTCTGGGCTGGAGGATACAACGGCCGGCTAGAGTTCACATGCTTTCGAACAACACTGTAATTATTATACTTATTTTATGCCTATTATTATGTCTGCACTTTATGCATTGCTTTTATTCTGTCAACTGTATTGCTAATTGTATGCCTATGTTCATTTCATGCTATTTGCTGTGAAGCACTTTGAGCTG
>NW_028173292.1:40000-48975 GCF_963971535.1 Notolepis coatsorum | reverse complement strand
TGCAGGAGCGGAGGACATGGGCCAGGCCCTCAGCTCCACCACACTGCTGCAGGAGCGGAGGACATGGGCCAGGCCTCAGCTCCACCACACTGCTGCAGGAGCGGAGGACATGGGCCAGGCCTCAGCTCCACCAACTGCTGCAGGAGCGGAGGACATGGGCCAGGCCTCAGCTCCACCACACTGCTGCAGGAGCGGAGGACATGGGCCAGGCCTCAGCTCCACCACACTGCTGCAGGAGCGGAGGACATGGGCCAGGCCTCAGCTCCCTAGATCCACAGGAGATGTAGTAACCTGAACGATGAGAGAGAGAGAGATAGAGAGAGATAGAGAGAGAGAGAGAGAGAGGAGAGAGAGAGAACCCTTCTAATCTGTCTGTCTGCTTACTGGAGCTATCGATTTACATGCAGCTGAAGCTCAAAGGAGATAGTGGGTCTCATTCCCGAACGAATTTATGACAAAAAATTTCGTCTTAGCCAGATTTCGGCCCATTTAAGACTATTGGGGCTGGGAGTGGGAGTCCCCAAATTTTCCTGAGATCAGATTTGATCGTGGCTGAGAGCAGATTTAAGAGTGCTGAGGAGCACTCTTAAATCTGCTCTCAGCCACGATCAAATCTCATGATTGATTGACTAATTTAAAATTGTATTAACTTGACAGACTGTGTTCTCATAGTGATTCCTTCACGTCAACGCTACAGGCCTCCTTGGAATTAATTACTTAATATAATTAAAATAATATGACAATATTTGTACGATAAGAAATTACGCATTTGATGTCGGAAAAATAAATAATATGGATTCATCTGATCACAGGGCAGCTGCTTAACCATATCTGAACCAGCTATTTTGGACAAATGTATAATTACTTTAATTACTCAGATATTCAAACACAATTATGCAATTATTGTGAAATGATTGAAAATATAATTATTTAATGCCTTCTGTGGAATTTGTATTTCTTATTTGTTACACATCTGTTTAATGATTATTATATACATTGAAAGAATGCAGGTCAACATGCAATGTATCCCATTGATTGGTATACAATGGGACAGACCTTTGTTTGATTGATTGATTGATTGATTGATTGATTGAAACTTTATTAACATATTGCAGAATGGGTACAGTACAGTACAGTTCAATGCATACAATTGTTAAGGGGATGCAGACCAGAGAAAGAATTTCGTCTTGTTTACATCAGGGTCCCCCATTTTCAATTCATCATAACATATATGACACACACGACACAGATAGACAGTACTGCTACATCTATACATTTATGACATACCAGATTTGCAAATACAGTACTGTTTGTGATACAAAAAGAGTCCAGAAAGAGAGTACATTTGACGTAGAAACTGTTGGAGGAGGTTGGGTAGGTGGGTGGGTGGGTGGGTGATAGACTTACACTGTACAAGCAAAACTGTACATTGGAATATTGACAAAACCATACTTGGTCATTTACTGTACATTGGAGGGGGTTGATATAGCTATAAACTGCATTCTTTCGAATATATCATTAATCAATTAAACTTATATTGAAATACACTATTATAGCCTATACCACCAACACTGAAATGACAGTGGATAAATAAATAAGAACTAAAGCTAATCGGTGGAAATAGACTGCATTAATATTCCATAACAAGTCTTGTGAATGAATGAATGAATGAAAACTTTATTTAACAGATTGCAGAATGGGTACAATACAGTACGGCTCAATACATACAATTGTTAAGGGGATGCAGACCTGAGAAAGACGTTTGTCTTGTTTCCATCAGGGTCCCCCATTTTCAATTCATATAGACATATATGACATACATGACATACAGATAGTCAGTACTGCTACATCTATACATTTATGACATACCAGATTTGCAAATACAGTACTGTTTGTGATACAGAAGGAGTCAAGAAAAGGGAGTATATACATTTGACGTAGAAACTGTACATTGGAGGTTGGGTGGGGGGGTTGGGTACATGGGATATTGACAACCATACTGGGTAATTTACATTGGAGGTGGTTGGGGGGGGGGGGGGGGGGGGGCACACTGTATAAACAAGTAACACTGTACATTGAGGGGGGGGGGGGAGGAGACACTGTACAAACAAACACAATTGTACATTGAACTATTGACAAAACCATACTAGGTAAATGACTGTACATTGGAATGATTGGGTTAGGATATTTACAGGGGCCAGTGTTGAATTGCAGTCTCCCGTAGGTGTCCCTTGAGAGAGGTTTTGAAGTGGGTAGTGATCCACATTCCTTTACAGCTTTGGGTAGGGCGTTCCACATTGATGTGGCATAATTGCGAAACGTGTTTAGTCCCTTATTTGAGCCGAATCTGGTTTGACATGATTTGTGGAGCTCCCTCTGGTGTTGTGATCGTGGTATTCACTGACCTTTGGGAAGTATTTTGACATGTACATGGGTACCTTGGTCGTGTAGTGTATCTTGTAGACCAGGCCCATTGCAAGTTGTTGTACTCTGTCGTCTACTCTAAGCCATCCTAGGTTGCGGAAGTGGGCAGGGGTGAGGTGGGTTCTAGGAGTAAGGTCAAGCAGTAGTCTGACCAGTTTGTTTTGAGATGTTTGTAATTTTGTTTTTAGCGCCTTTGAGGTGCTTTGGTACATTGAGGTGCAAGCATAGTCGTAGTACCCCTGAATGAGTGCTCCTGCCAGAGTCTTCAGGGTGTTCTTGTTTACCAGAGAGGAGATCCGGTACAAGAATCGAGTTCGTTGGTTGACTTTTTTATTACATGGATGCCATTTGTCACAGGAGAGATTAGCCTCTAGGATGGACCCAGGTAGGTAATTTCATCTTTCCTTGTGACAATATTGTCACCCACTGTAACTGAGAAGCCGTCGGTCTTGCTGAGTTTGTTATTTGAACCGAAGAATGGACTCTGTTTTGCCCATGTGTAATGATAGTTTGTTATCAGCGAGCCATATGCAGATTCTGCCTAGTTCCGAGCTGAGGGTTTTTTCAACCTGTAACTTGTTCTTGTCAGAGACCAGCAGGGCTGAGTCGTCCGCAAACAGGAACAAGTTGCAGTCACAAGCTGACGACATGTCATTTGCATAAATTAGGAACAGTAGCGGTCCTAGTATGCTTCCTTGTGGAACACCACAGCTCACTGTGAGGGGGGGGGATAGGGTACCGTTTACCTCCACCATCTGTTCCCTCCCCTCAAGGTAGGATTGCATCCAGCTCACTGATAGACTATCAAAACCAATTGCTTTTAGCTTGTCAATCAGAATGGAGTGATTGACCGTGTCAAAGGCCTTTTGTAGGTCCAGCATGACCATGCCGCAGTATTTGCCTGCGTCCACCTCTTGTTTGATGTGGTCATTCAAATAGAGAAGGCATGTGTCAGTGGAGTGGGATGTTCTGAAGCCAGATTGGAATTCGTAGATTAGATTTTTTTCCGCTAGGTACTTTTCGACCTGTTCGTAGACTATTTTTTCCATGACTTTCGAGATGGAGGTGAGAATAGAAACAGGGCGGTAGTTGCCTGGGTCTAATTTGCTGCCCTTTTTGTGCAGAGGGGTCACCCTCGCAATTTTGAAGTCCTTGGGGACGTGTCCCTGTTTTATGGAGAGGTTTATTATGTGTGTGATGATTGGTGTGATGGCGGCTGCTGAGTCTCTGAGGAATTTGGAGGGGATGTTGTCATGGCCAGTGGCCTTGTTAGGTTGGAGGGCGCTCAGTTTATTGAGTACCTCATCTGTTGTTACCATTTCCAGCTTGAAGTCGTCCTTGCGGACCCCTAGGTTTTTGTAGAAAGCTACTATGTGTTCTACCCCATAAAGCCCTGAGTGGGAGGGTAGTTTGTTTACCAGTGTTGTGGCTATGTTTGTGAAGAAAATGTTTAAGTAATTGGCTACATCCAGCTTGTCTGTGATGAGCGTGTTGTCAGTTTTTATGTTTATGTTTGAGAATCTGGTTTTAAGTTTTTTACTGCATCCTAGTTGATTATTGAGTAATTTCCAAAGTTCACGTGGTTTGTTTTTGTTTTCCTCAGTTTTGTCATTGATGAAATTCTTTTTTGCAGTTTTGATCATGGAGTTTACGTCGTTTCTTAGTCTGTTTCTTTCTAGTTTGAGTTCAGTCACGTGGGCTTGGAGTTCACTGCTCGTGCTTTTAGTAAGCTTTGACTGACTTTTACGAAACTCAGAGCATTTTTTGTCTCTGGTTTTCATAGCGGCCAGTATTTCGGAGTGCATCCACGGCTCAGCGCGATTTTTTACCCTGGTGGTTCTTAGGGGGGCCATGTCGTTTAGTATTGCTGAGAATTTGGTTTTGAAACCAAGCCATGTTTCGTCAACCAGTGTACCATTGAGTTCATCTGACCAGTCCAGACTCTCCAGTTCAAGGTTGAAGGCCTCGCTAGAGTAGGTTTTGAGGTCTCTAGATGTGACTGTTTTGTGGCAGCCAGCCTTTTGTTTTAGTTTTTTTCGGGTACAGAATATCATATAATGATCACTTAACCCACATGCTATAACCCCTTTATTTGAGATCTTGGACTTGTCGGAGGTCAGAATGAGGTCAATGGTAGTCTGAGTTGATTCACATACACATGTGGGTTGGGTGATTAGCTGGCTGAGGCCATGCAGATCACAAAACCTACTGAAGGCCTTGAAGACGGGTGCATCTTTTCGTTGCATATCCGTGTTCCAGTCTCCAATAAGAATTTTGTCTACATCCTCAACTCCAGCTAAACACCCATCCATTGTATCATAAAAGCCACTATGATCTGGCGGCCTGTAGACTGTGCCAACCAGTAGGGATTTCGCCCTTTCGAATAGGATTTCCACCCATACAGTTTCAATTGATTTATGATTCAGGTCATTTCTGTTGATGAATTTGGTGTCCTTGTGTATGTACATACAGACACCACCTCCATGTTTGTTCCTATCATTCCTGATTATTGAGTAGTTCTCAATCTCTATCTCTGGATCTTTTACAGAATCGTCGAGCTTAGTTTCTGAGAAGCACAGTATGTTTGCCTTACCATTTATGAATATTTGCTTGATTTCATCCAATTTGTTTTTTAAGCTGTTAATGTTAATGTGAAAAATGTTCAGTCCATTGGCGTTGGTTATTTCATTTATGTTGGCAGGTTCGAAGTATTGTCCGTTTGTGATCTGTTCCTCTGTGTTGTTGTGGGTGGGAAGGGGGGGGGGGGGGCGTCGGGTCCCGCGCCGTGTTGGAACAACAAAGAAGGGGGGAGGGGGGTGTCGGGTCCCGCGCCGTGCTGGGACAACAAAGGACTCGTTCCTGGTTGTTTTTGTTGTTAGCTCTGCTAGCTAGCCGGCTATCGGGCGTCGAGATGTTTACATCCCGCGTCGAGATGGTCGTCATGGTTTCGACCCTCGGTTCACCTCCTCTCGTCACTGCCTCACGTGTGCTCGTCTGCTGCGGCGTCATTGGGGAAGCGTTGCCGTCCGCGCAGTAGATGTAGCCACAGGTTGCGTTGTTGATGCTGTTGGTCGCGATGGGAACCTCCATCGCTTCTTGCTGTAGTCTCTGGTTCCGTGTCATTACGGGACCAGGGTTCTGATGTATGTCACCCGACATGAGCAGATATAATAAAAACATTGATCTCTTATTACACTTGCCTGCCGGGGGTAATTTCTTTCGTTCCGGATTTGCAGTAAGTACTGCGTGGATCGCCGAGGCTCCGAAGGGTGGATGTTTCCTCTCCGTGCCCGTTAACAAGTAGAAGTCGCAATGGGACTGTTGATTTACGTTTTCGCTACCCTCCACTTCTGTCTGGAGTTGCTGCTTGAGTTGTGAATTCAGGTACAAATCCATAATCCACAGGAGGGAAAGTAGAAAATGCGCAAAGTACTTTGTTGTTGCTCTGTTGCGTTGGCTGTTGCGTTGGTTACGGGAGCTACGTAAAATGCGACCGTCCATGTTGAAGCCGGCAGTGTGCGCCTACGAATGAACAGTAGCCTATAGGCTTAATTATGGAATAATAAGCCATACTGCGTTCATTCATTACGCCCGCCGTAGGCTATATATATTATATGTCATTCATTCATTCATATACAGTACTGCACGCGCGCGTGTGTGTGTGTGCGTGCGCGCGCTGTGGCAGGTGTACCGCGAGCTGTATATGATGCCAATACATTAATCTAATCTAGTTTTGATGGCGCGCAAGCGTGATTACAAAACCTAGCCGCATTTCTCGGAGACGCTCTCTGATTGGCACTGACTGACGCTAGGTTTCGTAATCACGCGGCTCGCAAGACTCGCAAAGCACTTCCGCCATTCCATTTTCACACAGCTGCGTCACTAGTTGCCTTATAAGGAGCTCTGGAGGCGTTGTTTTGTATGCAAATGACCTGAATGGGAACGCGCTTTCGAGTTTAAGACAGAATGTCATTCTCCAAGCAGATATCAGATCATATAATTTGTGCGACCGTTTCAGCCACTTAAGACATATTACCAGCACGTTTAGGACTCAGAGTGAACTTGTCATTGATTATGTCTCAGTGGTTCCAAGATAAGTCTTCCAGAATAACTCTTTGAAAAATTTTCGGGAATGAGACCCAGTGTGTTGGGGAAATTGGGGGATGGGGGAGGTGTGGGTATATGGGCATGTGTGTGGGGGGGGGGGGGGGCATATGTGCACATGTGTGTGGACTGATGAGGTTTGTAATTTATCTGGATTGTATAAAGGCAGTATACATGGAGAGAGGGGGAGAGAGAGAGAGAGAGAATGGAATGACGAACTATAGCGAGATTCCTTTCAGTCAGATCCTGATTATGAGAGTTGTGTTCTCTCTCTCTCTCTCTCTCTCTCTCTCTCTCTCTCTCTCTCTCTCTCTCTCTCTCTCTCTCTCTCTCTCCCTTTTTACAGAAACTCTTGGATCAGATTCTTCAAAGGGGCAATGATTGAATGAAGCCAACCCAATGGATCTTCAATACAAGACACTCTTGCTCTCCTTGCCTGCTGCATCGAACAATAAAGCAGAAACTGATGAAGTGAACCACCACAACACCAATGTGTTGAATATGAGTATAAATAGCTGCCTATACAAGGGTGAAGGCCAAATCACTATGTATTGATGTTTATTGTTATGACTTGTGAAAATGTAATTTTAGCCATCTTAATTGTTAGTTTCGTTGTGTATTGTGTGTTGAGTACTGACTTTTAATAATTCTGTTTTGCAATAGTAATTGTTTTTGTATGTTTTTTTTGTGTGGACCCCAGGAAGACTAGCTGGTTGCCATGGCACCAGCTAATGGGGATCCGTAATAAAATAAATAAAATAAACTGAAAGAAAAAAAAACTCATGAAAGAAATTACCATAAAATGAATGTGATGTCATGTGTGTATTTTGTGCCATTTCCACAAACTTTTGTTTGTTCACCAGATTCAGCTGGGTTGAATAATCACCTTATCATCCACAACACCTTATCAACACCTTATCAACACCTTATCAACATCTTATCACCACCTGTAAAAATAACTTGTGAATTGCCATAAAATGTATGTAAAAGGTTGTATCTCTGGCATTTTTTAACTGATCTGCAAACTCTTGGTGTCGTTATAACTGACAGACAAATACTAAACAACTCCTGTATTGGAAACAAAGTCATGCGAGCAACTTTTGATTTACATGTGGTCATGCATGTATTTTGCACCATTTCCTCAAACTTTGTCTATTGACAGCACCCATGTTTTTCAACCAATTCAGCTGGGTTGGACAGGAAATGTGTATGTATGGTCCCAAAGCATATGCTGCAAGTTTGGTTGAAATTGGTGCAGGAAAAAAACAGTTTTTCAAAAAATGACTGTGGGAAATCCAATATGGCAGACTGTATAGGTTCTAGAGGCTACATTGTTCATGATGAGGAAATACAAAAGTGTAGCAAGTTTCAGATCTCTACTGTGTGGTTCATGAGATACATATTTGCCATAATAATAATAATAATTATTATTAATGCTTGTTATAGCGCCATCATGAGGTTTTTTTCGCTACACTTTTTTGTGTCATCACAATTTCGCTGGTCTATCACTATATGTCGAATTGCATCAAAAGCAACACATGCATTGAGGTACATGTGGCGGAAGCTGAATAATAAATCCACCAATGACAAGGGTTTAGCCTCTTCTGGGCTTTTATACACTAAATATGCGTTATGATTCTGTATATATAAATATGGAACACATTGTTCTCTGAGAAACACATTGTCAATGAAAATACATGGAAATTATCATCTGAAATCATGTTTTCAATATTCTTAGATATCTTTCTGTATGTAACGTCTGTTATGTTCTAATCAAAAACATGTGGGACGTTGAGTACACATCGAGTATAGTTAGAGCCGTGCCGTCCTACAAGCAGATCTCACACTGTACCTCGGGCCCCTGGCTCCCTCTGGGGGCCACCACAAAATAACAAATAGACCCCCAGTGAATGGATAACTGGAATGCCAAAACATATTTAATTGTCTCCATTTGTTAATACTATGATAGAACACGTGGGTTGAGAGGCAAGAAGGGGACAGATCAACTCTCGCTTAGGACCCCCAAAGGCAGGGGACGCCTCTGATCCACATGCCTGGAGCCTGAAGAATATTTTAATATAGAAAAGCTGTTCTCTTTTGATCACAAAAAAAAGAAAAGCTGTTCTCTGATGTCACGTTCTTTTGACTTGATTCCATTCGCCTTGGCTTTTTAGAATCCTTCATACCAAGACCCATAGTCAGATCTGATTTTCCAGAAGAGTGAACTTTTCTCATCTAAACAATTTTACGTTTCAGAGAAGAGTGTTCATTCATAGTTGATACAGTAGATAATTATCTACTTTCGGGCGATATAGAACGTTCATCCAAAACTGTTGGCAGTTAATACAAAAAAAATTCAAAATTGACTCATACGATGAAACATGAAACCAAAGGAAAAAGAAGCACTTCTCAGATTTAAACCACTGCAAAAGTAGGCAGAAACTACT
>NW_028173292.1:0-35000 GCF_963971535.1 Notolepis coatsorum | reverse complement strand
ATCCTTAGGAACTTCTACTCATGTACAATAGAGAGCATCCTGACCGGCAACATCACCTCCTGGTTTGGGAATAGCACTGCACAAGACCGTAGCAGACTACAAAGAGTGACACGTTCAGCCGAACGCACAATTAGAGGGGGGCTTCCCACCCTCCAGAACATTTACAACAAGCGGTGCAAGGGGAAGGCTAAGAGAATTATTAAGGACTCGAGCCACCCGAACAACTGCCTCTTTGAACTGCTGCCGTCAGGCAAGCGATACCGGAGTCTTATGGCGAGCACAGAAAGACTCAGAAGGAGCTTCTATCCCCAGGCCATCAGGCTGCTAAACGAACAATAATCGCTAAACGAACAATAATCACTATGCAACAACCATCAAATGCACACAGCACACACACCCACACGCACACACACACTCACTCAAACAAACAACACACTGCAGCACCCACTCTCCACACTTTAGATCACACAAACACACTTACACTTTATATTTATTGATAAAGGATTTGCACTACAACTCGTACACCTACTGTGAATTGTACCTAAACTGCACCTCGTCCATTTATGCCTTGCACTATATAGTATTGTATATTAGTACACTGCACAGTATTGTATATTGTATGGTAACTACGTCTACGAACATTGTACATATGTCTAAACTGAACACTGTGACCTCTTTTTTTTCTTCTAATTTTTACTATGTTTTTATTTCATACTTATCTTGTCATGCACAGTCTCTGGAGCGCAACAGTAAGAAGCATTTTGTACAAAAGTATTCTGTACTTCTGTATGACAACTATTAAAGAAACTTGAAACTAGGACACAACCCAGAAATTGACCCGTTGCAGAGAACGATGTTTAGAGAAAGTGTGATGAGAGGGCTTCCAGAGGTGGTTAAGAATAGACTGGAAGACGTGGTGGGGTTAATGGACATGACTTATCCTTTGTTCTGTGCACATGTAACACATAGTGTGGAGAAGCAAAGGGCTCAGGAGCAGAAAGTCAGGGATCAGGATAGAAATGACGCAAGGAAGTTAACTCAGCAACAACTGCAGCCCCAAAGGAGGTTGCAGGCAGTAATGGTGTCATCTGCTACCTCTCCACCCATGCAGGACCAGGGACCCCCGCCTGCACCTCAGGTAGTGAGAAGTTATGGCTATAGTTCACAGAACCAGGCGTCCAGGCGGCAGGCAGGGAATGGGCAATCAGGCCCACGGTTTACACAGGGACCGGGGAACGAACAACAGTTTCCCCGTTTCCACTGTTGGAACTGCGGCATGCAGGGACACAGGGAAATGAGATGTAGGCAACCATACCGTCCCGGCTCGGAGTATGGAAGACCCGTGCGCCAGGGGGAGTCACAAGGGCCCCACGACCAGGGGGAGACAGGAGGGCCCCGAAACCAGGGGGGTAATCACTAGGGGTGCCCAGAGAATGCGACGGGGGGAAATCAAATGATTGTGGTTTCCAAGGGAGCTGAGCAAGAACCTATTCTGCAGGTCCTAGTGGAGGGCAAATTAACAGAGATGATGGCAGACACTGGAGCAGGTTTTTCCTGCATAAAGCAAAAATACGCCGCTCACTTACCCCAGTCTGGACAGTATGTTCGGACGGTCGGATTCTCGGGAAAAACACAATTAATACCCACATCAGATCCAATCTCTATGACGTATAACAACAAGACCATAACAATACCTGTATTAATTTCGGACAGCACCCCGCGCAATCTCTTGGGACGAGATGCAATGTGTAAACTAGGCTGTAAAATCCTATGTACGCCTGAGGGGATTCAAATTGAACAAGACGTGTACCAAATGATGCTACAAGGGACGGGGGAGAAAGAGGCCACTGTGTTCTGGCTGGGCAACATAGATGCAGAGCTGCAAAGGGTCTGTGCCCCCTGGGAGCCATTTCTGAAAACCCAACTGCCTCAGTCTAGACAAACAAACATGGAGGCACATTGCACACTACAATATTTGACGAATAGTGACCTAGTTAGGAACAAGGCATGGTTGCAGGGACAGCCCGAGCAGGTGCAGATTAACTCATCTACGATAATTGTAGGGAGACAGGGCGCGGCGTTGAGGGTTAACACGGGTAAGTATCTACGGGAACAACATAGACTAAGAGACGCCGCCCCACACATCACTCTGAGAATAAATCCTGGTTACGAATCCGAACATCTAGGTTCAATGATACAGGAATCCGAGACTCAAAGGTGGGTCTCCACGGAATCTCCGCTAATTTGGAACAGCGCAGATGGGAGTTTCATAAAAATAATGATTTCCTTTTCAGTTTTGGCAAAACCGCAAGTAATCAGATTACCAGGAGACCCTTGCGTTATTCAAGAGGCGGATGCTTTGCTGGAACAGGACATGTTGGCGCGCACCCCGGAACGGTTGTGGTCAAAACACGACACAGATGTGGGTCTAATATTGTCGGCACAGCCAGTGAAGGTCAGGTTAAAGAAGGGTTGTAGACCACCCTTTATCAGACAGTATACAATGAAGCCAGAGTCGGAGGAAGCTATATCACATCAGATTGAGGGACTGTTAAAGGGCGGAGTGCTCGTCCCTTTCAAATCCAGATGTAATACACCTATCCACCCAGTGCTAAAGGCGGACAGGGCTAGGTACAGACTGGTACACGATTTGAGGGCGGTGAACGACGTGGTGTCTGGACCAGAGGCGGAAGTCGCTAATCCACACACCCTCCTGACAAACATCCCGAGTAGCTCGCAGTACTATACGGTCATTGATCTCACGCAGGCATTCTTCAGTGTTCCATTGGAAAAAGAGTCTCAGTATCTGTTTGCTTTTACCCACAGGGGGAAACAATACTCTTACACCCGGTTGCCACAAGGGTTCGCGCACTCGCCGCATTACTTCTCGAAGGCGCTCAAGGAAGACTTGCAAGGAGTGTGCGACACACTACTCAGCACGGTTTTACTGTATGCAGATGACATTCTAATCTGCTCGGATACACGTCAGCAGTGCCATGAGGACTCCATCAAAGTTTTGAGTGGATTAGCCGTGGGAGGCCACAAGGCATCCCGATCAAAACTGCAGTACTGCCAGCCAAAAGTTGAGTACTTGTCTCGCGTCATTCAAAAGGGCATAAAAAACATCTCACCCACGCAGCTCGAAGCTGTATCCAAGGCACCTAGGCCATTGACGGTCCGACAGATGATGACGTTTTTAGGGATGACTGGGTACAGCTCTGAGTGGGTGGAGGACTATACGATAGCGACAGCGCCGTTGAGGATGATGATAAAAGAGGCGGGTACAGACAAGCTTCGCGCTCCCTTGATATGGACCGAGGAGGGGGAGGACGCGTTCATAAACATTAAGCGTCTGTTGTTACAGGCCCCTGCCCTGGCGCTGCCGGATTATGAGAAGTGTTTCCACCTATTCGTCTCACATAGAGCGCAGCATGCGACAGCTGTCCTGACTCAAACACAGGGGGGGAGTGGGAAAAAACAACCGATAGCATATTACTCTAGAGCTCTTTCGCCGGTAGAGCAGGGTCTGCCACCTTGTTATCAGGCCCTGGCCGCAGCACATTTGATGTATGAGAAGGCAACGGCCGTGACAATGGGATATGACATTTGCATTTGGACACATCACAAATTGGCAAACTTGATTGAAAGAGGCAAATTTGTTCTGACCAGCCAACGGCAACAGGCTTACATGAGGCTCCTGCAGTACTCGGACGTTACGATAAAAACATGCCACGGCAGTAACCCGGCGGATCTGGTACCACTCCCGAGCGAGGGTCAACCGCATGAGTGTGAGGTGGAGGTACAGGCTTTCGTGAAACTCCGTCCTGATTTGGGAGTCGACCCGCTCGCGATAGCAGAACTCTCACTTTTTGTGGATGGGTCCTGCTATCGGGAGGGGGAAAATTTAAGGTCAGGATACGCCGTCGTACAGTGCAAACCTAACGGAGAAACACTAACAAGAAAGGCCGGACAATGCATGCAACCATGTTCGGCCCAGCTTGCAGAACTAATAGCACTAACAGAAGCATGCATAATAGCTAAAGATCGCACGGTTAACATCTTTACAGACTCTGCGTATGCGCATGGCGTATGCCACCTATTCGCGGCCATTTGGAAGGCAAGAGGCTTTAAGAAATCGGACGGCTCACCGATCCTTCACCACAAGCAGGTTGTGGCGCTTATTCAGGCTGTAAAGTTGCCCAAAAGCATTGCTATCGTAAAGTGCCAGGCACACAGAAAAGACCTGTCCTTTGTGACGACGGGAAACAACGCGGCGGACGAGGCCGCGAAGGCGGCGGCTGCGGTGCCGTCCACGGCTGTTCTGATGTTTGCGGCCGAACTGATGACTGAGGTAACTGAGGATAATTTGAGTGATCTTCAGGACTCAGCCACGCAGGCCGAGAAACAGTCGTGGACGGAGAGGGGGGCTGTAAGGGGGGCAGATGGTCTGTGGAGGAGTCATAACGGTTTGATAGTCGCCTCCATCGATCTTCTGTCCTTAGTGATACCTGAGGCTCATGGTGTTGATCACTGTGGAAGAGCAGAGACCCTGAAACGAATCACGAAAATGGGATTTTGGTCCCCAAAGCTTCAGGCACAAATTGACGTTACACTAGCCAGGTGTTTAACATGCTTACAGGGCAATGTGCGCAAAGGAGTACCGACAGTGGCGGCTTACACACCCCTCCCTGAGGGACCATTCAGACATCTGATTATGGACTATACAGACATGATAACGCCAGTGCAGGGCAAACGATACCTCCTGGTAGTAGAGGACTGCTTTAGTCGCTGGATTGAGGCCATTCCATCTAAACACAAGAACGCGGACACAGTGATCAAGTTCCTGTGTCGCGAGGTCATTCCGAGATTTGGAATTCCCACGATATTACAAAGCGATAATGGCCGCGAGTTCATCGACAAGGTGGTTAAAGGGCTGATGCAGAAATTAGGTATAAGACAGCGCCTTTCCTGTGTCTATAGTCCCGGGTCGCAGGGGAAGGTGGAAAGGGCCAATCTGGTCATTAAAAACAAACTGTTGAAAATCTGTATGCAAACTAAGCTTAACTGGATTGATGCTTTGCCACTTGCTCTGATGGCTATTAGAAGCAGCGTAAACCGCCAAACACAGCTAACACCGCATGAAATGCTTACAGGCCGCAGCATGCCAGCACCGCCATTTAGACACCTGGCTAGGGGCCCGGCATTAGATATTTTTGAGCAAGATCTGAAAAAATATCTTCAGCAAGTGACTAAAATACATGAAGCTGTGTTTCGACAGGAGCAGAGAAAGGAGAGAAAGGGGGTGAAGGAGGCGGAGAAGGAAGCCACCAAACCGAGACTGATCCCTGGGGACTTGGTCTTCGTAAAGGTCCACAAGAGAAAGTGGTCATCACCCCGGAGAGAGGGCCCGTACGAGGTGATCCGATCGACTGGAACGGCAGTCCAAGTCAAAGGATCAGCGACCTGGTTCCACTTCAATCACTGCATAAAGGCCAGCGGCGATCTCTTGGGGGATACAATCGATCGCAGTTATGCAGAACCCGACATGGAGGGTCCGAGACGGCAACTGGAAGGTGCAGTGCCTGCTGATGCTCCCGCAGATGTTGGCAGCAGTGTGCGGACGGTCGGCCGGGCACAACGACCGTCACGGTCGACCCGTCCTTGAGGATGACGGGTTTGAGTGGGTAGGAGTCCCACGGGGTCCCGCTCAGGCTCAAGTACCAGCAGGCTTTCATGACCAGGCTCAGAATCAGGCGCCCCCTCTTCCCTCCATCGAGGAAGGGGGGGAGAAGATAAGACTACAACCAAAAGGGGTGTTTCCCGTAGGACCGCAAGGGCATGTTTTTGATTTTGACCATTCCCCCGTTACAGGCGGGGATACTTACCATTATACTAACGAGGATCGGGTTGTGGGGGTAGATAGGAAGGTTGAGCCTGTCCCGAACCAATCACAGGGGACAGGGGTGAGGGGAAAAAGGGAGGTCAAGGACACTGAGTCGGAAGAGGTGGGGGGACAGGATATGTTCCAGAGGACAGCCGGAACGTTGAGGGACTCAGTGGGCTCACTCTGGGCCAGGTTGAGGGGTTTGCTTCCTTCCGGGGAACAAGATGGGGGCGACTATGACTATGACGAGGAAGACCCGGAGGCTGACCCGATGTATAGGGCGGCTTTAGGGAATGAGTGGTTTAAGTGGGTCCAGTACACGAGCGCGCAGAATCAGATAGAGGATTGTTATGTCTGCTCCAAGGCACGTCCGGATAGGCTGCTGGTGAAGGGCACGAAGTTCAGTT
Organism: Notolepis coatsorum; assembly: GCF_963971535.1. Lineage (NCBI taxonomy): Eukaryota > Metazoa > Chordata > Actinopteri > Aulopiformes > Paralepididae > Notolepis > Notolepis coatsorum. The sequence goes on along the minus strand of NW_028173292.1, from coordinate 28,709 downwards.
GGGCTCAGTGTGACAGGGACGCAGAGGCATGGGAGGGGCCCCATAATAGTCGCCCTTGGTGCGAGGCAGAGTGTTTGGGGTTTCTCGGCTCTAGTCGTTTTAAGGCGGCAGGAAACGTCACGGATTTCAAGGATGTCACTATGCGGGAACGTTGTAGGAAATTGGATGTACGTGTGCAGGGGGTAGCGACGGGGTTGCCAATACCCAGAGGTGTCAAACTATGGCTGACCAAGGATTTCGAGTGCTTGCAAAAGGAGGGGACCCGGGATGTAGGGGAGGTGGCAGAGGGGCGGTGCACTACTATTTGGAGCATCACGACTAACTGCACGAAAGAAGGAAAGTGTGGACACGGGGTCGTGTTAAAGGGAGTGGATACCAACCCACGGCCTGTAGCTTGCCCTTTTCATGTCCAGGATATGGCACTGGCGGACCAATACTGGCTCTGCGGCGGTAGGAGGTTGAGGAATACACTTCCTTTAGATTGGTCAGGTAGATGTGCCCGGGTTCAGGCGATCATGCCAATGGTGGTCCTACCATTATCAGTGACGGAAGGACCTTCTGAGTCTCCTATCTCTCGAACGAAGCGTAGCTACAAGGCAGACCCAAGGGTGTATCTGGACAGCATAGGACAGCCAAGGGGCATTCCAGCCGAGTTCATGGCTAAGAATGAGATTGCGGCAGGGTTTGAGTCTATTCTGCCATGGATATCGGTCAATAAGAACACCGGGTGGATCAACTATTTGTTTTACAATCAGCAGCGGTATCTCAACTACACCGAGGAGGCGTTGGATGCAATGGGGGACCAGATGCACGCGACCAGTACGGTGGCGTGGCAGAATAGACAGGCTCTGAACTGGTTAATGGCGGAGAAGGGTGGAGTCTGTTCCATGTTTGGACAGTACTGCTGCACATTCATTCCGACGAATGTGGGGCCAGGGGGAAAGTTCTCCGAGGCCATGGCTAAGCTGAAGGATTTGAGGGAGGAGTTGAGGGGGAATTCTGGCCGGAATGAAGAATGGTGGGGGAGTGGGGTGTTGGAAAGATTGGGACAGTGGGGAAGCATAGTGATGCAGACGGGGATATCCATTGGGGTGGCAGGGTTGATATTGGTTCTCCTTTTCTGTTGTGGTATGCCTCTCTTGGGTAGGCTGGTAACTTCACACGTAACGAGCCAAATGCTGATGGTGGGACAGAAAGAGATTGAGCCACAAATCGGGCCATATCCTCAGCTTTATGCTGCCTTAGAGGGAGACGAGGGGATAGAGGATTAGGGGTATGGTGAGGTAGGGACATTTTCTTTTTGTTGGTTCTTTCCTTTAAGAGTGACGGGGGATGGTCTGAGTGCAGTTTTGTTGGTTTATTCCTTTAACTAGGAATTTTAGTCTGATTTTCTAATGATCCTTCGGCATAGAGATTGCAACCATTGAAAATCATTGCATTGTTTTTTATTTTTTTATTATTTTTTGTTTATTTTACTTGTGGTCCTGGTCAAACCGGAATGGGAAGGGGCATCGGCAGAGTGTCGGTTCTGAGCCTGAGGAAGCATTGAGAAGAAGTGGTCTGGGGATCGGTTCTGGGGACTGGAGGGACAAAGGGGGGGGCTAACGCAGTGGGCAAGATGGGCACCTCCCGTCGAAGATGGGGGGACACGTGGTGAGGTCGGTACCAGCGCCTCCCGTCCAGGCATGGGGACATGCTTCTACGAGGACTGGAGGTGTGGCGTGGTGGTTGCTGTATTGGCAAAATGTGACTTTTGGCAATACGGTGAGGAGACTATGGCGTGGGCATGGAAGGGGGGCTGAGCGATGGACACTGGGACTCAATGTTATGGAAGAGACAATGTCATTTTTTTGGGAGGGATGTTCTATGTTTAGTTCTGACGGTCAACTTCTCCTTTCCCTGATGAGAGTCGCGGTTTCCGGCCGGAACTGTGGCTCATTTGGTAAGCGGTGGAGGTTGGGGGGATTTGTCTGTCAGGTTAGGATTATAAATTGGGGTATTTTTTTTTTGATGTTTTATTATTACTCTTGTTTTGAGCGGTTTTGTGTTTATTGTGAGAACGGTAGTCAGCCTTTGTTGGTCCGTTAGGGGTCCAGTGAATGAAGTAAGGTTTCTTGTTTAGTTAGACATTTAAAATTTATTATATGGCTAGGTTTCTTGTTTAGATCAGCCATTTAAACTTTTATTATATAAATATGGTTTCTCGTTTAGTTAAACGTTCACATTTTCTTGGTTATATGATTTGGGTGGGACTAGGGATAGCCCCAAATGGGGGAATGTTGGGGAAAATGTGTATGGGGTGGACTAGTTTAATATAGGTCAACTAGCAGTGCTGAAAGACGGTCTGGCTGACGTTCTTAAAACAACTTGGACAGAGGGACATTTCAGTACGGCACATTGTGTGCTGGTAATCTCGGACATCGTATCGCTTTCATATCTTGTTCTTTTCTCTCTTTCATACATACACAGCACACACACACAGACACAGGCACAGCACACACACACAGACACACGGACACGCACACACACAGACACACACAGTCGCACAGACATACACACCGACACACACACACACACACACATTCCCTGTGACACATACGTCTGTACGCAGACGCACACACACACAGACACACACACACATACACACACACACACACACACACACACACACATCTCACTCTCTACATCATATCGTGTGTGGACATCATATCTTGTTTATCTCTCTTCATGTTCTTAATGTTCTTATCTCTCTCCGATGTTAAATCTACGTATCATCTTAATGTACGTCATGTCAGATCTGACATGATATGATACGTCATCATATCTGTCATGGGGGGGCAGGACTGAGAGGGGATTTAGGGGACAGGCAAAGGGATTGAGAGTAGAGTGTTTTTTGTTCAAGCTGTGGTGATCCTCTGCTCGACCCATAGCTCTTGCTGTTAAGAACTTCTTTTCTTAAATAAATTACCTACTTGTTACAATTGGAAATATCGTCTCCTGCTGTGTTAAACAACCTTCAGCCACAACAATATCTACAAATATCCCACAATTGGCGTCTACGAACTTGTGACGGACTTTTTGCGTCCTCCCGGCGTGCTGTATTGTTTCAGCTATACAGAGAAAAGTGAGTATAATAGATGGTCGACCAAAAATGTATGGAAAGGAATTAAAACCTTCCCGCTTTTCTCTGTGCCAGGTGAATATTACAGAATGTTGTCAAATATTGAGATCATGGCTGAGTAAGAATAATGTGCATTAATATATCTGATCTGTATTGAGAATCGTTACCAGGGCGCGCGTGCACCTGGGTCCTTATCAGGAGGTTCTGAGAGGATGGGTTATATGTGCTATTCCCGAAAGTTTAGGCACAAAGGTTGAAGTGCTATTCCTGGTCGAGTCGGAGCCGACCAAAAGCTAAGGCACACAGTAAGGTTGTCGGATTGCTAACCCAAGTCTAATTCAGACTAAAAATATAGGCAACAAAAGAAGATACGTGAGCTTATTATGATGTGATATCCTTGAAAACGCTACTCTGTTAAAAAACGTTCTGTGATTCCTTTGCAAAGAGGCGGGAAGTTAGGACCGAGAAGCTGATGGAATCATAATTAGAAATTACCAGAGTAGCGTCATAATATTCATTGTTTCAACCTCAAACTAAGCCCACAATCTCTTCCATTCCTGAAAACGATGTATTTTGGATTCAATTAACCAATTGATCAATACAGATAGCGGGAAGATGATCACGCGATGTCCTAGTAGTACATGATTACGCGATGCCCCGGGAGTACGTGAATGTACATTAAACGGGACATCAGTCGCGGAAAGTACATTAAACAGGACATTAGTCGCGAGTTCAAGAGACCGAGAGTATGATTAAACGGTATATTCACATCTAATATATCGCTGGTAAATTTCGAAGTCAGGTTCGGTCGTTATGACTTTAATAACGATGTATAGATATATCAAGGGATAAATGCCTTGTCGCAGCAGATGCTGGCCGACTAAACGAACAGCGATCCAAAACAGTCAGATATATACACACGTTAACTTATATGTATTAATGTTTGTTTGTCTGTTTAAAGTCTCGTTTGTAGGTGCACAGTATAGAACCCGCCGCGGTGCTGTATTGAGTAAAGAAACCGACGGATAGCGCGACGAGCATAGGGAGACGAGTTACCGTTATACAGAGAATAACATTGAGGTGCAACTCACGGGACAAACTAGGATAGTAATTTCCGGAATCAACAAAACCGGCCCACGGGAACGACCATTTGGGGAAGTATAGTTTTATCGTTTCAGTTTGTTTACGTTTCACATATGCACAGACGCGTTCATTCGGTAACAAAGCGCTGGTTTAGGAATTCCAGGCTATTGAGAGCTCGTGGGAAAAATACTGTATGAATTGCAAAGCGTTAATTCCGAGGCGAATGAGAACGCACGAACGTCGCTTGGAGCGATGACGTCACGCTATGCGCGCCGTGAAGTTATGATTTTATATGAAACTATCCATAAGCGAACGTAAAATTTAATGTGCCCAATGCCAAGGGTGTGTGAAATCCACGTGTAGTATATGTTTTATTTGTATATGTATGTGCGCGCTGCTATTGGAAAATGTTGAGTTGCGGTGGCGAGATGCGGGTTGCATTATCCCAGACCACCGGAGAAACGAGCCGAACATTGCATTGACGACACGTAACGTGCTACAGCCTCTGGAACCACTATTCGATTATAATATACGACGTCAACACAACAGCTTTCTCCGGTGAGTATGAAAATCATAAATATAGATGCTTTGATTGATTGATTGAAAACTTTATTAACAGATTGCAGAATGGGTACAATACAGTACAGCTCAATACACACAAATTGTTAAGGGGATGCAGACCAGAGAAAGACTTTTGTCTTGTTTACATCAGGGTCCCCCATTTTCAATTCATCAGGACATATTAGGACATACATGACAGACAGATAGTCAGTACTGCTACATCTATACATTTATGACATACCAGATTTGCAAATTCAGTACTGTTTGTGATACAAAAGGAGTCAAGAAAAGGGAGTAACTGTACATACACAACTATCATCTCAGTTACAGTAAATTACAACTATCTCAGATCACTTGAGTGTTTATGTTGCTTTAATTTACACATTATAAGTCACATAAAGCTAATTACAATGTCTGTTTCAGAATTATAATACATCTGTGGGCGTACCGGTCATACTGACCAATACGGGGAGCCAAACAAACACTCCCGGTTTCCGGTATATGGCAGTACAGGAATTGTAGTCCACATAAACAGCGTTAGATTAGACTTTATACGCTTTTAATGTTGAAAACTTGGGCACAAACAACATAGATTATGTTTAAAAGTAAGATGTTTAGGTTATATTCACTTGAGTTAATGTGTTTATCTAAAGAACCAATGAAAGATAACTAGCCCTTTCCATTGTAAGACATTTTAAACATGATTCAAAATGTGTGGTTCCACATTCATATGATGCTTGTGTACATATGCGATATGATTGATAAATTATAACACTATCATTACATCCTAGGATGGGATGGATGAAAAATAGCTGATGTTTTGTTAAGCTCACAGACAATCAACAAAGAACCCACTCAAATGGTCTTAGGAGTGGACAATTAACATGTGTTTTTATTTTCAGTGAGGCTCTGAGGCGAGATGCAGAGACCTACACCCAAATTGTATCACAAAAGACAGAAATTCCAACAATTTGCATGTCAACACAAGGTTCAACCGAAGATGATGTGGAGCTGAAAGACAATGCAAATGCCTAGAGAGGACTCTGACCACACCTTTAGGGACTCAACTTAGTATCTCCACTATACTTAGTATAGTAGGAAGTATCGCTTTAGATGCAGATTTTCTCTTTGTTACCACAGAGACTCACCTGACAATGGATAACAACAGGGAACCACAAAATGCATTGAATGAAATGTTTTAAAACAAACATGCCCCCTTCATTTAATTAACATGAATTAGACACAGGTGATGAATTTGCAGTTATGAAAGGCTACCATATTTCCCATACTAACAGAATAACTAACCAGTTGTTTTCATCTCTCTCTTTTCAAGAAGGCACACAAATTAGAGATATGATGTCTGAATAACACCAAACAATGACCTGTGCCAGTGGGTCCTGGACTTCCTGACGGGCAGACCCCAGGTGGTAAGAGCCGGCAACTGCACCTCCTCATCCATCACGCTCAACATAGGGGCCCCCCAGGGCTGTGTTCTGAGCCCCCTCCTCTACTCCCTGTACACACATGACTGCGTAGCACAGCGGAACAACAACACCATCATCAAATTTGCTGATGACACAGTAGTGGTGGGCCTGATCTCTGCCAACGACAAAAGGGCCTACCTGGAAGAGGTAGAGAACCTGTCACAGTGGTGTCAGGAGAACTGCCTCTCCCTGAACGTCAGCAAAACAAAAGAGATGATTGTGGACTTCAGGAGGTCGGGGGTCAAGGACTACAGCCCCCTCAGCATCGACGGGGCACCGGTTGAGAGAGTGAACAGTTTCAAGTACCTCGGAGCCCACATATCCGAGGACTTGACATGGACCACACACATTGACAGTGTTGTGAAGAAGGCACGACAACGCCTCTACTTCCTCAGGCGCCTAAGGAAGTTCCAAGTCAGTCAGAAGATCCTTAGGAACTTCTACTCATGTACAATAGAGAGCATCCTGACCGGCAACATCACCTCCTGGTTTGGGAATAGCACTGCACAAGACCGTAGCAGACTACAAAGAGTGACACGTTCAGCCGAACGCACAATTAGAGGGGGGCTTCCCACCCTCCAGAACATTTACAACAAGCGGTGCAAGGGGAAGGCTAAGAGAATTATTAAGGACTCGAGCCACCCGAACAACTGCCTCTTTGAACTGCTGCCGTCAGGCAAGCGATACCGGAGTCTTATGGCGAGCACAGAAAGACTCAGAAGGAGCTTCTATCCCCAGGCCATCAGGCTGCTAAACGAACAATAATCGCTAAACGAACAATAATCACTATGCAACAACCATCAAATGCACACAGCACACACCCACACGCACACACTCACTCAAACAAACAACACACTGCAGCACCCACTCTCCACACTTTAGATCACACAAACACACTTACACTTTATATTTATTGATAAAGGATTTGCACTACAACTCGTACACCTACTGTGAATTGTACCTAAACTGCACCTCGTCCATTTATGCCTTGCACTATATAGTATTGTATATTAGTACACTGCACAGTATTGTATATTGTATGGTAACTACGTCTACGAACATTGTACATATGTCTAAACTGAACACTGTGACCTTTTTTTTTACTTCTAATTTTTACTATGTCTTTATTTCATACTTATCTTGTCATGCACAGTCTCTGGAGCGCAACAGTAAGAAGCATTTTGTACAAAAGTATTCTGTACTTCTGTATGACAACTATTAAAGAAACTTGAACTTGAAACTTGAACAAAGTAGAAGTGCCTGAGATGAAAGATCAATGATGAAAACAATTTAACATACTATCCCCTCCTTCTATTCTCTGCTTAACCACTAACTCCTTGCAATTTCAAGTACTTTCCATGACTGCAAATTATCAACCACCAAAATTGAAACACAATTATCTAAATGTACAAGGTATACACATACATTGATCATTTAGCTGACACTTTTATCCAAAGCGACTCACAGGTTCTGTGCGACAGGACATCAGGCAGGGCACAACTCTATCAGCTGAATAACAATGTTCATCAGAGTGTTGAGTGCTACAGTGTAGGTTAGTTTTATTAGGACGAGTGCATGACAGTAAGGTTAGTTAGGGTTAGATGACAAAACGAATGATTGTTTTTCATGCAAAATTAACTGGCTGTCTAGGTTTTATGTTTTTTTCCTATGCTATGATGAGCCACACTGAGATGTGAAGAACAACCGAGAAGTCATGGAGAGGTAAGTATCTTGAAGAAGCACACCATCGTACGCGGCCTGAGGTAAGGTCAACTTCAATTTGAAATCACAGATTATAAAGATAAAAAGAAATGTTTCTGATTCCATGCAAAGATCGGATCCAAACGATATCAAATGCACGATGGTATTACACAATGAAATGAATTAACCCTAAATGATTTTCCTCTGTAGCAGAAAGGCGTTGAATCATTTATGTGAGGAGTTTTCTAAGGCAGTTTTTATCATCCTCAGATCACAAATTGGTGAGAGAACAGGACGAGTGAGACGACACATGACCTGAACCACGAACGACAGCATAGAATCACCAGGGACGCCGCCAAGGAGCTGCGGACACAACCAGAGACGACGACAACAACCGTGGGAGAACCACCAGCCCACACAACACAGACGTCCCCAAAGGAAGGGGAGCAGAGACAGAAAGGATGACATGCAGCCCCACCCCGGCACTGCAGACCACGGCAGACCAAACCCATCACCTGCAGATGGGAACCAGAGCCCCCGACCATCAAGGTGGACTTCCATGACCAGAGTGCCATCCGTGTGAGAGAGAACATCCTACAGACAGGCCGCTACACCAGCAAACCCTCGCCCCTCTGGTACCGCGATGACGGGGAGCGGGGGACCAACCACCACACAACACATTCAAAAACGCCCTGACCACCATGTCTCTGGGCCTGATAAAGGTCAAGCGTGAGCACAGTGGCAGACATGTGATGGTGGTGGAGAACAACATAGGCTCCAGGAAAAGAGTCTGCAAGGCCACTATAGTTGACTACTACCGGTGACCTTTGACAAGGTACACAGGGAATGGACGGCGACCTCCTGTAGGCCCCCTCTGAATGATGGACCAGTGAATGTTCCCGACTGCATCGTCAACAAGAGACACATCATCAGAGACCTGTGAACCAAGAGACTTCTGAACACACAGTGTCCACATTGTTATGTATTTATTTAATTTTTATGTGTTACTGTTTGGCCCTGCCACACGACCGACAGAGAACACCTTGTCAACAACGACGCAACATCATTCAGATTAATACCTTCACAAGCAGGAAAATGTTCACACAATTGTATGTATCTGCAAAATGATGAACTAGGGATGTGATGAAAAGAAATCAATGAGAAAGCATTAACAATGGTTAGTAATAATGAGCTAAAATGTATTGCTGAAGGAAGAAGTAGTCACATGATCACATTACATCACATTTGAATTACTTAGGTTACAAAATTGCCTGATTCTAAGTAAAGATCAAGAAAGTGACACTCAAACTCAGGTTAAATACAACTGGATCCTAAGTAATTTCATCAAGAATCATCATAAATTGTGCATATATATAATTTTGAACAGTTTCCCATAATCAATCATGTTAGTTTTATTAACCACTAGGTTAACGGTTGTTTAAATGTTTTTGTACACATTAGCCACTAAGTTAATGCTTATGTGTAAATCCTATTCCTAATAATTATGCACACAATTTTGTTTTTTCACCCTGTGCACTCTGACCACACAGAGACAGTGCATGTATTTAATTGGTTTATTACGATGCCTGTATGCACAACCATCACATTAGCTCCCCTGAGTCACGACATGAACGACTGAAGGTATGCCAAGATATTTGCACAGCGATAGCTTCTAATGATTATGTTAATTGTTGTTTGATATCAGAGTTGAAGACCACTCATTGATATAGGTATTTTGAGCGATTAATAAAAGAAAAGGGTGATATCTATTCCCACATCTCTGATATCAAAATAACACAGTCATTATTCCAGTCGATCATGTCATGAATCATGTATATAAATAATACTAGTTTAAACTATTAGGCCAACCAACAGAACACATTGGCCAACATTTTCATTATTTTAATTATTTTCTATTTTATTCATTATCTGATAACCGATGGATTACATCGGTCCCCACTTTTACCTGTCCCAAACAATCCTGGTATATTATACATTAATCTCACCCACATTATAAGAAAGAAAAGTGAGTATTGTGGTATAATATCTAATGTTCTCATGTAAATATAGTCCCCTCCCCTGTATCCCCTTACCTGTGCCCCCCCCCCCCTCTCTGTGGAATAAGACATTCCCCAAACCTGTACCCCCCCCCCCATCTGACCTATCAAATGGGACCAAACCCCCCCCCCTTTGTTACCTATATAGATCTCCTCCCGAGATCTATCCTGGTCTTCTTACCTGGGGATTTTCAGCTGATCACCTGGGGGAAGCCCTCAGCCATTCTCTCTATGTAATTCTATCTGTTTGGTTAATAAACCCTTGTTATTATCCAAGCCTCGGTTGACTGAGAACATTCTTCATCAGGATATCTACAAATATCCCACAATATACACCCTTGAATATATATATATTTGTATAAATTGGGGGTGAGAATCACCAGAGGCCCCACAATACGATAGTATCACAATACTCAGGGTTTGTACGAGTGCTGGAAATCCTTGAAAATGCTTGTATTTCAATGTGGTGTTTTCAAGGTTTGAAATGTGCTTGAATTGTGTATAAAGTGCTGGAAAGTTATTGAAATTGTAATTGCACTGTATACTTTCATAATAAATCGCTATCTGACTTAATAGTTCGGTTTTTAGATAAACAAATTAAATTCGGATAGCGCCTAATTGCTTTCGCCTTTCGCATGCCCGCCCAGCCAAAGGGCACCCCCCGCCCCTCCTGTAAGCTTGCTTTAATCCCAGTAACGTTAGTGACCTTATTTATTTGTTTAAAACGTTAGCAAGCTAGTGAGCTAGCGTTGCCACAGACGGCTATGTTTATTGTTCATGTTGCAGGGTTTGTACGGGTGCTGGAAATCCTTGAAAATGCTTGTATTTCAATGTGGTGTTTTCAAGGTTTGAAATGTGCTTGAATTGTGTATAAAGTGCTGGAAAGTTATTGAAATTGTAATTGCACTGTATACTTTCATAATAAATCGCTATCTGACTTAATAGTTTGGTTTTTAGATAAACAAATTAAATTCGGAGAGCGCCTAATTGCTTTCGCCTTTCGCATGCCCGCCCAGCCAACGGCACCCCCCGCCCCTCCTGAAAGCTTGCTTTAATCCCAGTAACGTTAGTGAGTTTATTTATTTGTTTAAAACGTTAGCAAGCTAGTGAGCTAGCGTTGCCACAGACGGCTATGTTTATTATACTTTGTAAGTAAAAATAAAGTATTGCAATTTTCAGTGATATATTGTGATTTATTACCTTTTTTCAACAACCTTTTCAAACTTTGTCTACTGTTGACAGAGTCAGCTATGGAGCGACAATAATATGTTCATGACGACAAGGTTTCTCTTTAGCCTTTGGCGTGGTTTATTTCATATTGCACCCAACAGTACACATGAGACCTTCTCTTGTGAGAGCGACGGAGGAAGAGAGTGAAGGGGGAGGTAACATCTCCTTTTATACTTCTCACCTGGCGTCAGCTACAATAGCTACGCCTATAGCGCCCTCTTGTGGAAACAGTTAGACAGTTACATGCAATCATACATAACATCTAACTTCAACATCTACATCTGCAATCAAGTGAAAAAGTCTGTTCACTTCCTACAAATCAATCTTATTGCAGCAAGAAAATTCTTGCCATCCGCCATGATATGATATATTGCTGTGCAAAATATTGCGATACTATGCTGTATCGATCTTCCCCATCCTTGATATATATATATATTGTGTGACGAGCCTGGTGTTGTTCAAGCTCGACACGAACCAAAACAAACAATTTCAATGTCCACACAAGCACAATTTCAATAAATAAATTATATACATTTTTTAAAGTCCAATGGGCAATAGGCCCAGAAACAAGGCCCAGAAACCAAAAACAGTCCAGGGTAAAAACACGTATCAGGCGCTCAATTGTTGAGTATAGGTGTTGTAAATTCCCCACTATTTGTTATGCTGTGTATTGTTATTTCCATTTAGGCACTTCTTTGATGGCCCAGGGGCCCTATTATTTATAGTCAAGCATCTCTCTGGACAGCCCAGGGGTCCTAATGGGTTTAAATACAGCGGCCATCTTGCCGCCCATGTGTTCCATTGCTGTCTGCTTTCCCAGTGAGAGAGTGCGTTCATGAAATAAGTAAGGCACCAATAGCCTACAAATATAGTGCCTATGGTAATGATAGATACATGTCATATGTAGCCTGCCTTTTACTTGTGTTATGTTTGGTCCATGCGGCCAATGCTAATATGCTAGATAGCATCTTTTCAGTTGTGGGCATTCTGACAATTACTTGTGTTATGTTTGGTCCATGCGGCCAATGCTAATATGCTAGATAGCATCTTTCAGTTGTGTGCATTCCGCCGTTTACTTGTGTTATGTTTGGTCCATGCGGCCAATGCTAATATGCTAGATAGCATCCTTTCAGTTGTGGGCATTCTGCCAATTACTTGTGTTATGTTTGGTCCATGCGGCCAATGCTAATATGCTAGATAGCATCTTTCAGTTGTGTGCATTCCGCTGTTTACTTGTGTTATGTTTGGTCCATGCGGCCAATGCTAATATGCTAGATAGCAACCTTTCAGTTGTGGGCATTCTGCCAATTACTTGTGTTATGTTTGGTCCATGCGGCCAATGCTAATATGCTAGATAGCATCTTTCAGTTGTGTGCATTCTGCCGATTACTTGTGTTATGTTTGGTCCATGCGGCCAATGCTAGATAGCATCTTTGGCTGTGTGTGTTCAGGTTATGATTAATAAGTATGTACCTCTGTTAATTATTGTGTGTTCTGCTTATCTCTTGCAGAACACAACTCACTCAATCTTTGATTGCTCCATCCAGCCCTACAACCTGGATGGAAAGCACTCTTGAGATATTACTCAACAACAGAATCCTTAATAAAATACGAAAGGACTGTTCTCTGTGTCTGCGTCCGCTCTCTGACCGGGGTGTGCCGTTCTGGATGAAGTGGCTCCAGCAAACCTTGCAAACAAACATTATATCTTCAATATTGGTCCTTCGAGCCGGAGAACTTCACCCACAACAGCGCCATGGACACGCAGAGCACAGCAGCAGATGAAGATGGAAGACGAGGAGGAAGGCTGCGACAGCTTCCAGCACACCTGCAAGGCTATCTGGTTAGCTTACCACAGTCCCTCATGCCTAATACTGCACCGCCTCTACCAGATGACAGCGAAGGTGCCACCGCACAGCAGCTGCGGTCACTCAGCCTGCAGACCGAGTTTGCAGCTACAGGTGACCAGCTCCACACTGCGCTCGGGCCCCCTCCCTGCCTCTCATTGCCGGGAGCAGTCGATCAGACGCGACACTGGGGACCTATCACCATATGCTAACACCCGGCCTGACCAGCGGGAAGTGTGTGTGGGGCTCACATCGCCATCCCCATCAGAGCAGAGCCACCCCAGTCGGAGCCTAACAGGTGGCACCTCTGACGCAAGAGGACCTTGCTCTACCATGCCCCTACGCCTTCCACCACCATTGTCACATCGTAGTCTGAGCGTCCCACCCAACCGCTCACCATGGTTGAGCTCGCTGCCACTAATACCTCTGCTGTGCCCAACAACTGCAACGTTACAGTCTCAAGCCACAACCTGTACACCGGGCAAAAGGCAGCAAGCCTACATGTCGACTCAGTCTCTACCGCCGACAGTAACCTCCGCACCACTGTTCGGGGCAGCGCCGAGGCCCCCAGCCCCCACCGCGATGAGTCTGGTCATGCCACAGTCTGACTTCCAGGTGATGAAAGCAGTGGGTCATGTGGGCCAGCAAATGCCAACAGTACCGAGTTACCAGCCTCCCTACCAGTCAAACCAGCCTGTGTCATCGACTGTGGAGAGAATGCATGGCAGCACACCAGCGGCCGCACAGACCCGGTATGAGCTTACGCCAATGAGATCTGCATATCAAGTGCATCAATATACTACAGCTACGCCTGCACAGCCTAATTATCAACCTCAGACTGCAACAGCACTCTACCCTGCACGATGGTTACCCACTGCAGCTGCTCTCCAGCCAGTGGGCCAACATACAGCAGGTGCACCTCAGCAGTCTACCTATCAACTACCCTCCTGGACAGCGCCGCCTTCACCATTCACAACCGCTGTCGCAGCAGCGAGGGCATATCAGCCTCCACCAGTATTCCCTGCTCAGCAAGCGTATCAAGCGCTGCCGCACCAGCTGAGCCACCATCAATAATCATCATATCTGCCTCCACCAATCAACACTGCTCAGCAATTGCATCAAGCACTGCCGTACCAGCAGAGCCATCAACAACCAGCATGTCAGCCTCCACAAGCCATCCCTGCTCAGCAAATGTATCAACCATTGCCGCACCAACTGAGCCACCATCCACAACCAGTGTATCAGCCTCAGCCTGCTCCATCTACTCAGCCAGCCTATCAGCTGGTGCATCCAACACCTGGTCCAGCACCCTATCACTCTGTACCAGTTCCACCGGTCCAGTATGTCCGTCAGCCTCGGTATACATCACTACAGGATTCATACGCTCTCCAGCCTCCACGGCAGCCGGTCCCTGTACCTAAACTGCCTAACCTGGTCCATGACAGCGAGAGAGAATTCACTGACCTTAAGATGGCGCTGGACCACCTACTCGATGCCCACACTGAACTTTCTGAGCACTACAAGTACCGTGTACTTATGGAGCAGCTGGTTCTGGATGAGGCTAAGCTAATAGCCCAGTCCTGCAGGCATTACGCGCAACCCTACACCGCCGCCATGCAGGCCTTGCAGCGGCAATATGGACAGCCACATCAGCTTGCACAAAGCGAGATTGCCGCAATACTGAACGCTCCTGATCTAAAAGCAGGAGATACCAAAGCCTTCCAGAGCTTCGCCCTTAGCATCGACTTGCTAGTGGGAATGCTGACATCGCTGGAAGGACCTAACGGGATGGAAGTCATGTCGACCGGCCATGTGGATCGGCTCCTTAGTAAGCTCCCTAAGCAAGTGAGGGACGGCTTTGTGGAGCACCTACTGGCTCAATGTCGCCTCAACACGACTAGCCTAAACCCGTACAACCTTCGAGACCTCGCCGACTGGCTCAGGGTAAAGGCCGAAGCTCAAAGACTGTCAGAGAGAATGGCTCAGCGCCATCGGATGGAAGGGACACAGTTCTCTAACAGAGACAAGCAATATCCCCCACCCAGACCTTGCAATCAGCCTTTCTCGGTTTATTATGGCTCCGCCAAGCCTAAACAAGACAGCCACCAGCCTGTTGAGACATCTCAATCAGAAGCCAAGAAGCTGAAGTTCAAGAGGATGTGTCTCTTCTGTAGGAGTGCCGAGCACTACCTATCGCAGTGTCCAGACATTGTCCAATGCTCGCCGGGAAAGGTTGAGAAGTGGATAGCAAATGGAAAACGTTGTCGTAATTGCGGTCGTACCAGCCATGAGCAAGATGCCTGCACCTTGAGGAAAGCATGCAGTGAGTGCCAAGTGGTCCACCTCAGAGTTCTCCACGCCATCGCCAAGCCGGGTCCCCGTGCCTACCTCACATCACACCAAAGGATGGTGCCTCGCTCTCCAACTCCAAACAAGGAGGAAAGGTGTACCTTAAGGTGGTGCCAATTGTTATTACTAATGGGAGCAAGTCACTGCACACTTATGCGATCCTAGACGATGGAGCTGAACGCACGATAATACTGCCAGCTGCAGCTCGACACCTGGACCTTAAAGGCGAAGCGGAGTCCCTCGCACTGCGGACGATTCGCCAGGACGTGGCTCGCCTCACTGGCAAGTCGGTAGATTTCCATGTGGCCTCCCTGACTCATCCTTCTGAACAGCACCTGGTGAAGGGTGCCTTCACAGCGGGTCGATTAGCCCCATTGCAGGACTTCAGTCAAGTGCATCCACTACTGCTAATTGGTGCAGACTGCACCCATCTGATCACATCCCAAGAACCCATCAGATTCGGCCCCAAAGGTGGACCCGCAGCAGTCCACACAGCGCTCGGCTGGGCACTCCAAGGCCCAGATGGTCTTGCGTCGCATGCTACTTCATGCTACTTCACCTCTCTCAAGTCTGCACCGGACGACCTCTATCAACACGTTGAACGTCTCTGGCAGCTTGATGTGCTTCCATTTAGAAGTGAAAAGCCAGCAGTAAGGTCCCGTCTGGACCACGAGGCTGTGGGCATCCTGGAAGCACGCACTGAGAGGGTGAAGGTTGGTGACACACTCCGATACGCCACGCCTCTGCTCCGCGTAAAGGACGCGCCACCACTGAAAGCCACTGCCGAAGCAGTCATGCCAATACTCCGTAGCACAGAGCAAAGACTGGTAGGAGATCCAGCTAAGGCTCAAATCACTGGAGCAGAGATCAAAGAGCTCGATGGAGGATGTGTTGCCAAGCTGGGTGAAGAAGCGGTAGATGAGTCTGACGAGTCATGGTTCACCCATCACGGGGCGGCGGCCGACTCCTCCTTACCTCAACCTAACCTGCATGACACCGAAGTCTTCCTGCTGAAGACCAGCCAGGCGGACTGCTTCCCAGAGGAATTTAAGTGTCTCAGAGCTGGAAACCCAGTACTGCCCAGTAGTAAGCTCAGTACGCTCTCACCAGAGATGGATCATACAATGGGTCTTCTCCAAATTGGTGGACGCTCTTGTCACCTGGACACCTCCTGTTCTACTGACATCCACCCCATAGTCCCCGATCCTGGCCATGCAGTGACGAAACTCATCAAGGATGTAGATGCCCGCCTACTCCACCCAGGGCCCGATAGGGTCTTCGCAGAGATCAGGCACCAGTACTGGGTCCTGTGGGGAAGACGGGCCATCAAGCATCATCAGAGGACCTGCACAGGATGTAGGAAGTGGAGGTGGGAGCCGGTGGTTCCAATGGTGGCAGACTTACTTCCTGCCCGGTCGCGGCCCCTTAAGCCGCCATTATGTGTCATCAGACATCGCGGATCCGGACCCTGTGACACCAAATATGTTGCTGATGGGGCGGCGGGACGCCTCCCTGCCACAAGTGTCCTACGCTCCGGACCTACTCACCAGGGCCCTCATGCATCAACGTGGACGTAGAACTTGACCTACTTCCACACGTAAGCACGGAATGTAGAACTAGCGTACGCACAGGGAAGTCGGCATTCATCACACGTGCGTACGCAGGCTCTATGCCCTGCCGTGTTGATGAATACCACTTTGTTCTACCGTCAATGCTCGTGCATGATTATCCATATATGGTCATGAAAATGAGGAAACACCCCCCATGGGATGTGAAATAATGGACCGACCCGAGCGGGACTCCGAGAAACTCCACGGAGAATTCACTGCTGTCGAACCAAGAAGACACTATCGCGTATTATGATTTATGGGATAAATAAAAGGCGGACTTGTAAACGGTGATGTCAGATATCAACGGCTCCCTAAGACCATTGCTGCAATTCTGCCTGGACAGCTCAAAATACTAATAAAGACCGTTCGTTGACCACTGTTTGGCGTTGGTTGTGTGTCATTATAACCGTGCTGTAATATGAATGCCTTTATTAGTTGTGTTCGATTGGCTATATGATTTTTAGAGGCATCTATTTTGTTGTCGGCTAATAAAGACCGCGCTGGAATATGACTGCCTTTTCCCGTGTTGTTTGATTAATACCCACGGATTAAAGTTCTCCTCAATTCTATTCCAAATCGCGATGGATCTCCCGTCAATTTTCTACCTGCTGCATATGATTTCTAGAGGCATACTACAATCTATTTTGATGTCAGTATTGGGTAGCCTATATAAACAATATAATACGAGAGCATATACAAGAACAATGAATCTCACTGCATGTATGATGTATCCTGCCTTTCAATACATGAACTTGAATTCCATCATGTTTGTGTGCGGGACTCAAGGCTGCTGTCACAATGGGTGGTACCGCCGTACAGTAATAATAACAGTCCACACAATATCACGATCCATGCCATAGCCTATGTTCCATTAGGACATGATCTGTGACGACAAATGTTCTAGAATGTTTGATTAAGATATCATACTCTGACAGCATGCCTATGAGCAACAAAAACGCGAACTTGAATCCCATCATATAGTCTGTCCACTATCTGCATGGTGTCATTGCAATGCGTTTTCTATTATTTCTTGTACAGTAAAAAGGGGGAAGAACACTATATTCATATGACTTATTCTGCTTACAGCTTCGAAATTCCACTTGTTTCGTTTAACGTAAAGCCTTTTAAATATAATCAAAACGTTCCCGTGTTTCGGCGGTCTGTGCGCAAAATAATAACGAGTTGAGCTTTATGATTTATGATGAATTGAAAATGGGGGACCCTGATGTAAACAGGACGAAAGTTGGTCTGCATCCCCAATTAACAATTGTATGTACTGAGCTGTACTGTACTGTACCCATTCTGCAATCTGTTAATAAACTTTTCAATCAATCAATCAATCAAGCTACGCGGAGCGCAGTCAGTCAGTAGCCTACACCCCGTATATTCCGATAACGCTATATAAACCATGCTGCATTCATTCTGAGAGAAAGATCTATTATTCCAAATGCTATTTATAGGGTTTTGACCATAATTACACTACTGTTGCTATCTTACAATGAACTATAATGAACTACGGTTCATACAGAACATCCAGTGTTATTATGCACAGAAGCTCATTTCCTTGTTGTAATAATATATTCTACCACTGGGCGCTAGGTACGCCAGGTCTGACCTGTGCGTAGATGTACGCACGAAGTCAAGTTCAAGTTCAAATTGATGAATCCCACTCTTTGCTTAGAAATGATCGTACGCACGGGTTACGCACAGATCTGTGCGTAGAACACGTTGATGCATGAGGGCCCAGGAGATGGTGGCGGCATTGCCAAATGATGGTGGACCACTTCTGGGTGCAATTCCTCAGAAGCTACTTACCATCCCTTCAAGTCTGCCAGAAGTGGCGACAACACACTGATGGTCTCCTCCAGGACACCGTCGTGATGATTGTCGACCCTCAGCTGCCACGTGCTCACTGGCCCGTTGGGAAGGTTGTCAGACTAAATGCAAGTGCAGATGGATGCATCCGGTCGGCTGAGGTCCGAGTTGGAGACAAGACGTACCTACGACCGGTAGCACGCCTTGTCCAGCTGCCGACTGTGGCACACGATGTCGACAATCCATAGACCTCGGTAGCCACTTAGGGAATTTGACTGTTTACATAATAGCTATGCTATTCTTGGGGCGGCTGTTGTAAATTCCCCACTATTTATTATGCTGTGTATTGTTATTTCCATTTAGGCACTTCTTTGATGGCCCAGGGGCCCTATTATTTATAGTCAAGCATCTCTCTGGACAGCCCAGGGGTCCTAATGGGTTTAAATACAGCGGCCATCTTGCCGCCCATGTGTTCCATTGCTGTCTGCTTTCCCAGTGAGAGAGTGCGTTCATGAAATAAGTAAGTCACCAATAGCCTACAAATATAGTGCCTATGGTAATGATAGATACATGTCATATGTAGCCTGCCTTGTGTGTTGAGATGCTGTGACATGCATGTGTGACTATGATTTGGTTTGCTACGTTGTGTTGATTCATGCTGCTAATTGAGCCATGCTAATGCTAATAATGCTATAGCATCACTTCAGTTGTGTGTATTCTGGATGCCATTGCATTCTGCCAATTACTTGTGTTATGTTTGGTCCATGCGGCCAATGCTAATATGCTAGATAGCATCTTTAGTTGTGTGTTCAGGTTATGATTAGTAAGTATGTACCTCTGTTAATTATTGTATGTTCTGCTTATCTGTTGCAGAATACCACTCACTCAATCTTTCATTGTTCCATCCAGCCTTACGACCTGGATGGAAAGCACTCTTGAGATATCACTCAACAACAGAATCCACAACCTGTACACCGGGCCAAAGGCAGCAAGCCTACATGTCGACTCAGTTTCTACCGCCGGCAGTAACCTCCGCACCGCTGTTCGGGGCAGCTCCGAGGCCCCCAGCCCCCACCGCAATGAGTCTGGTCATGCCACAGTCTGACTTCCAGGTGATGCAAGCAGTGGGTCACGTGGGCCAGCAAATGCCAACGGTACCAAGTCACCAGCCTACCTACCGGTCAAACCAGCCTGTGTCATCAATGGTGAGGAGCAGGCATGGCAGCACACCAGCGGCCGCACAGACCCGGTATGAGTTTACGCCGATGAGATCTGCATATCAAGCGTATCAATATACCACAGCTACGCCTGCATAGCCTAACTATCAACTCCAGACTGCAACAGCGCTCTACCCTGCACAACGGTTGCCCACTGCAACTGCTCTCCAGCCAGTGGGCCAACATACAGCAGGTGCACCTCAGCAGTCTACCCATCAACTACCCTCCTGGACAGCGGCATGTTCACCATACACAACCGCTGTTGCAGCAGCGAGGGCATATCAGCCTCCACCAATCATCACTGCTCAGCAAGTGTACCAAGCATTGCCGCACCAAGTCACATGGACAATAATAGGATTGTTCAATACTCAGGGTTGTCTTCCGGTCCAGGGTCAGTACACAAGTTCTCAACCAGACTAGGGTCCAGTACACAATGAACACCTTCTCGCCTTCACCTCTCCTCTCACTACCTCTCAACTCGTACAACTCCGTCAACAACAATCTCTCTATACCTCGCTCCTACCTCACCTCTCAACTCAACTCTCTCTATCCTAGTGTATTTGTAGTGTGTGTGTCTGGGGTGTGTGCATGTGGGATGTGGGTGATCTAATGATGCACAGGTGTGCTTCCACTCCTCCCGTGGCAGTAACATCTCCCGTCCTTCACATATCCATGAGACGGGGGGGTGATATCTGCCACAATATATATGTAACGGAGGTACCGCGAGTATATCCACAGTCACGATGGACTTCATGTGTTGTGAAGTGACTGTGGCACGTAGCGGTACTGCAAGTAAACTCACTCCCCCTTAAAAGGCATCCAGACACATTACCAAGAAGTGAATTCACCTCTTGGTATAGTGGTCTGCGATGTCGCCTGCGGTGCGAGAGACCTGGGTTCGACTCCCACTCAGGGCATGTCAAATAAGAAACCGATATATATATATATATATATATATATATATATATATATACACATACATGACTCTGCTGCCAAGGTACTTTCAATGTTGTCACTGTGGACTTACATGGTTCTTAGTCTGAAGATTTAATGGAATGAACAGTAACCACAACCACTTCATAATATCCTCACACAATTACCTCCACATGGGTGCATGTGATACGAGGAGGCGATAAGACATGATAACAATCTGTCCTGTATTACAAACCCACGACGATTCTCATTGTAACCGATAATAATCTGAGGGGTTCATGTAGACTTGGAAGTGGACTGTCGTCCATTATTCACTCTCCCTGCTATCAACAGGGAGTCGGATGGAATGTGACCCCCTTCTCAGCTTGCTGATGGACAGTGTGGCCGTTTTGAAAGAAGCCTTTTGTGTCCGTCTTTGTCTCGTGATTGGAATGAGCCGCCGCTGCAGATTTAGGTTTCTGTATTATGATCCACGGCCGACGTGCACCGACTACTGAGCAACACACAGTCACATGATGGAAGTGTGCAGAAATAAAAAGTGAAACCTGTGTTTATACTTGAGATATAATGTAATTATCCAACCCATAATATATAACAACACGACAGACCTCCTTTGATTACTTTTTAAATATTTGTTTCTTCTTTCTTCTTAGTGTGCTAAACTGTATAACCCAGTCTCATAATCTGCCTCATCCATCTGAATTTGCCCAGATCCCTTTGAGAAGATGCGAGATTGGCATTTCTTTCTAGACAGGTCCTTTATGTGTGTGTGTGTGTGTGTCTTTAGGGGAGGGGGATGGGGGGGTAACCATGAATAACAGCATTCATATTTTATAATAGCTTTATCCTGCTTGCTAAGATTCGTTTTAAATTACAGAAACTGAAATGGGGATGTTTCATTTATGTGCCGACTCCTCCAAGGTTGGACGTCTTCTGTCCTTGTGATTTTGAGCAGATCTGCCTTTACAGGTGACTGTTTTCAAAGAATGTTTCTCTGTGTAATGTATTATCAAATAAACGTGTTCATGTCCTTTATACTTTAAATGTACACATTCTACGCCTACGTTTTTTGACTATAAAGTACAACAGAAAAGAAAGAAGAAACACACTGAGCTGTGGTGTTTTAGGCGTATCGCTTCAGAGCCGTGAAGGAATAACCTCTTTGATGCCTGTCTGTGTTTCATTTTTTATACATTACTGGTAAACAATATCAGGAGGGGCAATTCTACTGCGATACTCTCAGCTTCTACACCATCGTACGTGTTAGGGTTTGCTTTTATAAGGACAGATACAGCCACAATGACTTATCGCAAGCAACTGCCTGTTGTATTTCATTTTATGTTAGCTATTTTTCAACACCCATCATTGGAGCAGTTTTCTTGGGGCTCTGTGTGGAACCTCAGCAGTATAGACCGTTTCAATGGAATCATGTTGCTATAGGGAACAGCTTGGGCCCAAATGTATTCCCTGTCAGTTGTTGATAGCATACAGTATAATGGAAAAGTAATGCACACCCATTATTGTGAGGTGCTGATCACAGGAAGTAGAGTTGAAAGAGAGGAAGAAGTATTGCACAGTCCAACTCCATGATGTGTCACTCTTTCATCAGGTGACCTCTCTGCCCCTCAGGCCTCTTCTTCACGATCTGTTGATGGCAAACACTGCAACAGGAAACAGACTCGGGCCCATTTAGAATCGTTATGTTGTCAGGTTCCCAGGGGATCAAACCAGCAAGAAGAAGTCTTTATTTGTCATGCAGATTAACACAGAGTTTCCAATGAAATGTATCTCTGCATCTTTCCCATCCCGTCGTCCTTCCCCCCCTCCCCCAAGTACAGCCCGGGGACCAATCCAAGTGCTCCTGTCCGCCTTCGTCAGGGACGCGGCAGCGTTAGCGATCTGTTCTGAATGTTTTTCCATTGGGTTTATCTTATTGGGAGGGAAAACGCTTGCAAGCACAGGGAGAACATGCGAGCTCCACACAGAACGCAACGCGGCAACCTGGTCCCCAAGCGGGAATCGAACCCAGGACCTTCTAGCTGTGAGGCAACAGTGTTAACCACTACACCTCCCTCACCAGCCTACCAACTTGCAGCCCCTCCTTGGATCACAGTGATCAGATTTTCCATAGCCTGCTGTTAGCCTACGATAGCATGCGGAGCAACACATGGTATTTGGAATTTGGTATCACGGTATTTCCATAATTGTTTGGTCACTACCATCATGGTACCATTGGAATATACCATAAAACGGAATATACCATGGTATTATTTAAGGACACACCATGGTTTATCCACAACGTCTACCGTGGTAAATTATTTACACAGGTTGCGGTGCCACAGTGGAACTGAAAATAGCCACCATCAATCTACCGTGGTACTTTTTTTTTTGTAAGGGACGTGTTCTTTTATTTTCATTCATATTTCATCCCGACCGGTGAGCTAGAAGTTTCTGCATCACAACACCAGAGAGCCGGGCCACAGCTGCCCGCTGCAGCCCCTGTTTCAGGGCAGATGGAGGGGCCAACATTATATGAGGTGTGTGTCTGTGTGATATAGCGGAGGGCCTCATTACGGGAGGGAGAGCCGCTGAATTGCTACACTTTGATTTTCTCTCCTGGTTGGGAGAGAGAAGCGTCTCCATGGACATCTGCCTGCTTTCCGCCTGCATTCCCTTTCCAAAGCAGTTGGCCATGTGGTACATTATGCGCCGTGCAGACACAGAGGCAGAGAATGAAACGTATCCATGGCGTTTGAATGGGCCGCACTCGTGATGATAGAGAGAGATGACTGTCGAAGAGACACGGCATTAATTCACAGCTGCGCACCGCGGTGCCTCCATGAATAAAATAAAAATAATGACAAGATAATTTAGTGGGTTTGTAACCTGCATTTTTACAGATAGCATATTCCTAAAAGAAAGATATTATCATAATGCTTAAGCCAACATTACCGTCTTTCAGAGCCTGTAGTGGGGCTTAGTTTTAAAGCTACATGTAGAGTGAAGATACCGGTATCATATGAAGACGACCTAAGGAATTGATACCATGTCATGCTAGCTCGTCAGGAAGGCGGCTAATGCTCCAAAGTTAGGCAAAATGTTGGCTAGGGAAAAACTGGCACAGCCATTTTGAAAGGGGTAGGGCTGTCCCCGACTAAGGATTTGGATAGTCGACTATGATTGGCCAACATTTGCCGTTAGTCTACTATTAGTAAAAAAAAAAATAAAAAAAAATAAACAAATAAAAAAGTATAATATTCTTTTAAATTTTTTTTTGTATCATTCCATTTGGGCTGTGTGGGGTGCTTAATGTCTGAAGGAGTCGACTGAAGGCTTCTTGTCCTCTGCAAAAGCATGCAATTGGTCCACTGATGGATACATCTTGATATTTGTCTAGTCTAGTCAGTGTGTTCATTAGATGGGTGAAATCCTCTTTCAGTGCCTCTGTGCCTGTTTTCGTAGGCAGTTAGCCTCTGGTATGCGTGCCATTAGCGTTAGCCACGCTTCTAGGCCTCTTTTCTTTTGGAAAGAATGATATTTTTTTTAATATATATTAAATATTAAATTAAATATATTAATATATATATTAAAATTAAATAAATATTAATAAAATTAAATAAATAATATATATATATATTTTTGTATTCGACTAAGAGGTTGGCAGTCGACTACGGCTCCTTTCAACCGATTAGTCGACTAATAGGGGTCCCTTGACCTCTCACCTCAATATATCGAGTCTCCCCTTTACAGACATGCCCATGTTAAACTAATCCCATGCAGTTTTGAGTAATAACTGTGCAGCTCTTTGCATGCAGTACAAACATTTTATTCTAAAAAGAGTATTTGATTATTTCTGTATACTGGTTGGTTGTCCCTAAACAGTCTTGGAATTGCATACATTGTCAACGTGGTTTCATTGCTGGGTTAAGTACTTCTATTCTATTCACATAATATGCTTACTTCATATATCTACTCTATTCACACATATGCTTACCACTTGTATCTATTGCTATGTCCGCCCACTACAATCACGCGAGCTGTCTAACGCCTGTCCCGTCTCCCTGTGAGTTGCTGTCCTGGAGTGTTGACCGGAGTGTCGGACGTCCCGCGATGAAGGCCGGGAGGATGCGACCCTCTCTGCGTGCCCTCCTGTCTCCCTGCCTCCGGCGGTCTCGTAGTGGTGACCGGAGTGCTGGACGTCCCGCGATGATGTCGGGGAGGTTGCGACCCTCTCTGCGCCGCCCCCCCATCTCCCTGTCTCCGGCTGTCTCGGAGCGATGACCGGAGTGTTGAACGTCCTGTGATTATGACGGGGAGGACGCGACCCTCTTTGCATCGCCCCTGTGCCTCAAATAGATTCGCTATCAGCTCTATCTTTAATCTCTCAAAATGTTCAGTTGTTATCACTATCAGCTCTATCTTAAATTTTTCAAAATGTTCAGTTGCTATTGCATGCACTCATCTGTGTTTCACTACACACATGAGTGCATGCTTACCAACTGTTTTTACTGCAACACTACTATCACCGACATCTAAGAAGGGAGATCCCCCCTTGAATGGCCCTTCTAAGGTTTCTCTCCTCCACACTGCCTGTGGAGCATTTTTTCCCTATTGTTAGGTTTTAGTGAGTTTTTCCTTACCTTCGCGTGGGGTATGTCTGGGAGTATTTGCATTCTATTATTTATTTGCATTTATTTTAAATTTGTTGGACCTTATGGTGTTCTTGTTTTGTTCTTGACTTATTGTGATGTTTCTTCTTGACTTGTTTAAAGAAGACGTGTCCGGCCCATGGGGACATTAACGTGTGTTGTCGGGCCTTACAAATACATTTGATTTGATTGGGTATGACTGGAAATCTGACACTCTTGTGGATCCAATGAGCCCAATTGTATTAATTCGCCGTCGGTTGTGTGATGATAGTAAAGGGTTAACCCTCTGTGTATTGTCGCAGTGAAAGGGTTAACCGTTTGGTAGGGTGGCAGTGAAAGGGTTAATGTGTGATGATGTTATTTATTATATAGCTACGGTTATGTCTCCATAGTAGCCATTTCATTGTAGTGACAACATTGTTCTTCTTTTTTTATTATTATTATTTTTTTTTTTACTTGACCTCACTGTATACAATGACATATTGTGACCTCTAGGATAATCATAGCCTCATGACACTTTACAAACACAAACTACAGTAGAGACCTATGCCATTTAGAGTAGGCCTATGTGTATAGCTTTCCTAGGTAATGTAGTGAATTCAGGGGGCAGACAGGAATCTGACCCTGGTTGCCCACACCACACACTTATCAACCAAAGGGTCCGACCCGTTAGCCAAGGGCTAGTGAGTTTGATTGATTGATTGAAAACTTTATTAACAGATTGCAGAATACAGTACGGCTCAATACACACAATTGTTAATGGGATGTAGACCAGAGAAAGACTTTCGTCTCGTTTACATCAGGGTCCCCCATTTTCAATTAATCATAACATTTATGACATACATGACATACAGATATACAGTACTGTTACATCCAGACATTTATGACGTACAAGATATACAAATATACAGTACTATTTAAGTTACAGAGTTTCTAAAAGAGAGTATATACATTTGAGGGGGAAGAAACTGTACATTGAGGAAACTGTACATTGAGGGGGGGGTTGGATGTTTACAGGGGCCAGTTTCGAATTGCAGCCTCCCGTAGGTGCTCTTTGAGAGCAGTTTTGAAGGTGGGTAGTGATTCAAATTTGTTTTATGTCTTTGGGTAGGGCGTTCCACGTTGATGTGGCATAATTGCTAAACGTGTTTAGTCCCTTGTTTGAGCCAAATCTGGGTTAAACGTGATTTGTGGAACTCCCTCTGGCGTGGTATTCACTGACCTTTGGGAAGTACCTCAACATGTACATGGGTACCTTAGTTGTGTAAAGTATCTTGTAGACCAGGCCCATTGCAAGTTGCTGTACTCTATCATCTACTCTAAGCCATGCCATCCCAGGTTGTCAAAGTGGGCAGGGGTGAGGTGGGTTTTAGGAGTAAGGTCAAGCAGTAGTCTGACCAGTTTGTTTTGTGATGTTTGTAATCTTGTTTTTAGTGCCTTTGAGGTGCTTTGGTACCATGAGGTGCAAGCATAGTCGTAGTACCCTTGAATGAGTGCTCCTGCCAGAGTCTTCAGGATATTCTTGTTTACCAGAGAGGAGATCCGGTACAAGAATCTTGTTCGTTGGTTGACTTTTTTGATTACATTGGATGCCATTTTGTCACAGGAAAGATTTGCCTCTAGGATGGAACCCAGGTATGTAATTTCATCTTTCCTTGTGACAATATTGTCATCCACTGTAACAGAGAAGCCGTTTGTCTTGCTGAGTTTGTTGATCTGAAGAGAGTTCAGAGCTGAGGGCTTTTTCAACCTGCAATTTGTTCTTGTCAGACTCAGAGACCAGCAGGGCTGAGTCGTCCGCGAACAGGAACAAGTTGCAGTCACAAGCTGATGACATGTCATTTCGCATGAATTAGGAACCGTAACAGTCCTAGTATGCTTCCTTGTGGAACACCACAGCTCACTGTGAGGGGGGGTAGTGTACCGTTTACCTCCACCATCTGTTCTCTCCCCTCCAGGTAGGATTGCATCCAGCTCACTGATAAACTATCAAAACCAATTGCTTTTAGCTTGTCAATCAGAATGGAGTGATTGACAGTGTCGAAAGCCTTTTGGAGGTCCAGCATGACCATGCCGCAGTATTTGCCTGCGTCCACCTCTTGTTTGATGTGGTCGTTCAAGGCATCTACTGGCATCCGTGGTCTTACAGTATTACACACTAAAAATTTAAAAGGGCGCCTAACCAAAACACAATGTTTATTATAGATTTATGACTAGAAAAACTTGACAGATAGTGCTGAGCTGCATCATTATTTAACCTTCCGGTTCCCAGATTACCTTTCAGATTATGTAAACCACTTCTATGATTGATTGAAAACTTTATTAACAGATTGCAGAATGGGTACAGTACAGTACAGCTCAATACATACAATTGTTAAGGGGATGCAGACCAGAGAAAGACTTTCGTCTTGTTTACATCAGGGTCCCCCATTTTCAATTCATCATTCAATTCGTTCATGAGGCAACTACTGATCTGCTATCCCCCCCTTGGTGGATTTTTTTTGTCCAATCAGTTGTGCAATAGTCACTTTTGGTGAGTTGTTTCTATACAATTCAGTTATATGACATTTAGGTATGACACAGGACTACACAAGCATTTTTAGTATAGACATGTGTCAACAGACTAAAGCAGGGAACCACAATATTTTGCATACGTATTATGCAGAATGTAATATCATAACTGTCTATTACTTTTCTTGCAATTGAGCCAATTTTCCTTGGGTACGGTTTTGAGGTGTGTGTTAAACAGAATGTAGTATCAAAAACACATTCACAAAAAGTATGGGTTACTGAATGCTGAACTGCACTGTTATAATCACTAAGCCATTGTAAGACCGTACCTGTGCTGTGTCCCTGTATCACTTGTCTCTGCTGCCCTTTGATTAAAAAACGTCCCTATGTCCGTTTTCCTTTGGGGCATATTTCAGTTAGTCACAGTAAAAGTCACCTATACTAGTAAAAGTGAGATAATTGACAATATCAAAACATGCTAGGGCTGTACCGAATAGTTCGAAGCTTCGTTCATAATGTTGACATTCGAATTCTAAATCAA